>NC_133191.1:55367500-55477500 GCF_049306965.1 Danio rerio
ATATCCATCCATCAAAATATTGTATCCATCCATCCATCCATCCATCCATCTAAATATCATATTCATCCATCCACCTAAATACCATATCCAATCATCTAAATATTTTATCCATCCATCTAAATATTGTATCCATCCCTCCATCCATCCATCCATCTAAATATCATATCCATCCATCCATTCTTCCATCTAAATATTGTATGCTTCCATCCATTTACCTATTGTATCCATCTATTTAAATAGTGTATTCATCCATTCATTCATCCTTCTAAATATCATATCCACCCATTCATCCATCCATTCATCTAAATATTGTATCCATCCACCCATCTATCCATTCATCTAAATATTTTATCCATCCATCCATCTAAATATTATATATATTCATCCATCCATTTAAATATTGTATCCATCCATTTGTCCATTATTCTAAATATCATATCCATCCATCCATCCATCCATCCATTCATCCATCTACCTAAATATTGTATCCATCCATCTAAACATTGTATCCATCCATCCAAATATCATATTCATCCATTCATCTAAATATCAATTCCATCCATCCATCTAAATACCATATCCATCCATCAAAATATTGTATCCATCCATCCATCCATCCATCCATCTAAATATCATATTCATCCATCCACCTAAATACCATATCCATTCATCTAAACATTTTATCCATCCATTCATATAAATATTGTATCCATCCCTCCATCCATCCATCTAAATATCATATCCATCCATCCATTCTTCCATCTAAATATTGTATGCTTCCATCCATTTACCTATTGTATCCATCTATTTAAATAGTGTATGCATCCATTCATTCATCATTCTAAATATCATATCCACCCATCCATCCATCCATCTAAATATTGTATCCATCCATCCATCCATCCATCTAAATATCATATTCATCCATCCACCTAAATACCATATCCAATCATCTAAATATTTTATCCATCCCTCCATCCATCCATCCATCTAAATATCATATCCATCCATCCATTCTTCCATCTCAATATTGTATGCTTCCATCCATTTACCTATTGTATCCATCTATTTAAATAGTGTATTCATCCATTCATTCATCCTTCTAAATATCATATCCACCCATTCATCTATCCATTCATCTAAATATTTTATCCATCCATCCATCTAAATATCATATTCATCCATTCATCTAAATATCAATTCCATCCATCCATCTAAATATTATATCTTTTCATCCATCCATTTAAATATTGTATCCATCCATGTGTCCATTATTCTAAATATCATATCCATCCATCCATCCATTCATCCATCTACCTAAGTATTGTATCCATCCATCTAAACATTGTATCCATCCATCCATCTAAATATCATATTCATCCATTCATCTAAATATCAATTCCATCCATCCATCTAAATACCATATCCATCCATCAAAATATTGTATCCATCCATCCATCCATCCATCCATCTAAATATCATATTCATCCATCCACCTAAATACCATATCCAATCATCTAAATATTTTATCCATCCATCTAAATATTGTATCCATCCCTCCATCCATCCATCCATCTAAATATCATATCCATCCATCCATTCTTCCATCTAAATATTGTATGCTTCCATCCATTTACCTATTGTATCCATCTATTTAAATAGTGTATTCATCCATTCATTCATCCTTCTAAATATCATATCCACCCATTCATCCATCCATTCATCTAAAAATTATTTCCATCCACCCATCTATCCATTCATCTAAATATTTTATCCATCCATCCATCTAAATATTATATATATTCATCCATCCATTTAAATATTGTATCCATCCATTTGTCCATTATTCTAAATATCATATCCATCCATCCATCCATCCATCCATTCATCCATCTACCTAAATATTGTATCCATCCATCTAAACATTGTATCCATCCATCCATCCAAATATCATATTCATCCATTCATCTAAATATCAATTCCATCCATCCATCTAAATACCATATCCATCCATCAAAATATTGTATCCATCCATCCATCCATCCATCCATCTAAATATCATATTCATCCATCCACCTAAATACCATATCCATTCATCTAAATATTTTATCCATCCATTCATATAAATATTGTATCCATCCCTCCATCCATCCATCTAAATATCATATCCATCCATCCATTCTTCCATCTAAATATTGTATGCTTCCATCCATTTACCTATTGTATCCATCTATTTAAATAGTGTATGCATCCATTCATTCATCATTCTAAATATCATATCCACCCATCCATCCATCCATCTAAATATTGTATCCATCCATCCATCCATCCATCCATCTAAATATCATATTCATCCATCCACCTAAATACCATATCCAATCATCTAAATATTTTATCCATCCCTCCATCCATCCATCCATCTAAATATCATATCCATCCATCCATTCTTCCATCTCAATATTGTATGCTTCCATCCATTTACCTATTGTATCCATCTATTTAAATAGTGTATGCATCCATTCATTCATCATTCTAAATATCATATCCACCCATCCATCCATCCATCCATCCATCTAAATATTGTATCCATCCATCCATCCATCTAAATATCATATTCATCCATCCACCTAAATACCATATCCAATCATCTAAATATTGTATCCATCCCTCCATCCATCCATCCATCCATCCATCCATCCATCTAAATATCATATCCATCCATCCATTCTTCCATCTAAATATTGTATGCTTCCATCCATTTACCTATTGTATCCATCTATTTAAATAGTGTATTCATCCATTCATTCATCCCTCTAAATATCATATCCACCCATTCATCCATCCATCCATCTAAATATTGTATCCATCCACCCATCTATCCATTCATCTAAATATTTTATCCATCCATCCATCTAAATATTATATCTTTTCATCCATCCATTTAAATATTGTATCCATCCATTTGTCCATTATTCTAAATATCATATCCACCCATCCATCCATTCATCCATCTACGTAAATATTGTATCCATCCATCTAAACATTGTATCCATCCATTCATCTAAATTTCATATTCATCCATTCATCTAAATATTGTATTAATCCAACCATCGACCTAAATATCGTATCTATCCATCCATTTAAATATCGCATTCATCAAAACATTGATCCAAATATTGTATCCATCTATCCATCTAAATATCTAATCCTTCCATCTAAATATTGTATCCATCCATTTGTCCATTATTCTAAATATCATATCCATCCATCCATCCATTCATCTATCTACCTAAATATTGTATCCATCCATCAAAATATTGTATCCATCCATCCATCCATCCATCCATCCATCCATCCATCTAAATATCATGTTCATCCATCCACCTAAATACCATATCCATTCATCTAAATATTTTATCCATCCATTCATATAAATATTGTATCCATCCCTCCATCCATCCATCTAAATATCATATCCATCCATCCATTCTTCCATCTAAATATTGTATGCTTCCATCCATTTACCTATTGTATCCATCTATTTAAATAGTGTATGCATCCATTCATTCATCATTCTAAATATCATATCCACCCATTCATCCATCCATCTAAATATTGTATCCATCCACCCATCTATCCATTCATCTAAATATCATATTCATCCATCCATCTTAATATTGTATTAATCCAACCATCGACCTAAATATCAACCTAAATATCGTATCTATCCATCCCTTTAAATATCGCATTCATCAAAACAATGATCCAAATATTGTATCCATCTATCCATCTAAATATTGAATCCATCCATTCGTCCATCATTCTAAATATTATATTCATCTATCCATTGATCTAAATATTGTATCCATCCATCCGTCTATCCATCCATCTAAATATCAAATCCAT
The DNA here is from genome assembly GCF_049306965.1 of Danio rerio. Lineage (NCBI taxonomy): Eukaryota > Metazoa > Chordata > Actinopteri > Cypriniformes > Danionidae > Danio > Danio rerio. The sequence continues at coordinate 55,371,407 of NC_133191.1, forward strand.
CCATCCATCCATCCATCCATCTAAATATTGTATCCATCCAACTTCTTAAATATCGTATCCATCAAAACATTGATCCATCCATCCATCCATCCATCCATCCATCCATCCATCTAAATATTGTATCAATCCATTCATCCATCATTTTTAATATCATATCCATCCATCCATCCATCTAAATATTGTATCCATTCATCAAAATATTGTATTCATTAATTCATCTAAATATTGTATCCATCAATCCATCTAAATATCGTATCCATCCATCCATCCATCCATCTATCCGTCTAAATATCATATTCATCCATCCATCTAAATATTGTATCCTTCCATCCATTGATCTAAATATTGTATACATCCATCCAATTAAATATTATATCCATCCAAACATCGATCCAAATGTCATATCCATCCATGTAAGTATTGTATCCATCCATTCGTCCATCATTCTAAATATCACATCCACCCATCTATCATCTAAATATTGTACACATCCACCCATCTATCATCTAAATATTGTACACATCCACCCATCTATCATCTAAATATTGTACACATCCACCCATCTATCATCTAAATATTGTACACATCCACCCATCTATCATCTAAATATTGTACACATCCACCCATCTATCATCTAAATATTGTACAAATATCATATTTATGCATCCATTAATCTAAATATGATATCCATCTTTCCATACATACATTGATCTAATTATCATATCCATCCATCCATCCATCCATCTCATGTATTCTTTCAGATAGTGTCATGCTGCTCTGTATTGAAACTCAATATTTCTTATGTTATAAAATAGTTCTTCTTTGGAACTTTTCTTTAAGATTTAATGCAGTACAAACCGATGATGATGATGATGATGATGATGATGATGAGTAATGACGCTCAACTTTGAATCACTGGAACTAATTGTATTTTTAAATATAATTGGATATAAAAGATTTTTAAATTGTAATAATATTTCATAATGGGTGCCGCAGTGCCGCAGTAGGTAGTGCTATCGCCTCACAGCAAGAAGGTCGCTGGTTTGAGCCTCGGTTGGGTCAGTTAGCGTTTCTGTGTGGAGTTTGCATGGTCTCCCTGTGTTTGCGTGGGTTTCCTCCGGGTGCTCCTGTTTCCCCCACAGTCCAAAGACATGTGGTTCAGGTGGATTAGGTTGGCTGAATTGTCCGTAGTAAATGAGTGTTTATGGATGTTTCCCAGAGATGGGTTGCAGCTGAAAGGGCATCCACAGCGTAAAACGCATCCTGGATAAGTTGGCGGTTCATTCCTCTGTGGCGACCCCAGATTAATAAAGGGACTAAGCCAAAAAGAAAATAAATGAATGAATGAATTAATTGTTTATACTGTATTTTTTAATGTAGAAAGTGCTGCTATGGTAGATGTTTTTATTCATCATAAAGATGTAAATCTAACCTTTTTTAAATCCTCAATCTTATCCAGCTACATCTTTGTCTTGATTTTCAATGAAATTTTTAAAACAAGGATGAGAAGTAAATCTGCTTGATAGATACTATAAAAAATTAAGTTTTATTTTTCTAATCCCATTGACATTTGTACTTCTTTAAGGCATAATTGAACTTATAAATAAATACTATAAAGAAATTAGAGAAGCTAAATGACATAACTCTTATTTTATAAAAGAAAAAAAAGCTCAAAAACTAAAAAAACTGATATCTTTTTCTTATTTTCTCATTTTCCCTATAAAGGTGGCATTTTAAACACATTGCACATACATTTTCACGTTTTAAGCATAAACTCATTTAATTTTAATCCCCTTTTTTCCAGTAAACAAGACTTATTTTGCTCTCTAAATCTCTATACATAATAAACACATCCTAGTTTGAAACTACATGTTTTCTGGTTAAATTAAATATTTGATACCCCTGTTTTTATTCTCAGATCCACCAATAATCACAGACGTGAAGAACATGCCTGCCCAGGTTGGGAAGACTGCAATCTTGCGCTGTGAAGCCATGGCAGTGCCCACCGCATCCTTTGAGTGGTACAGAGATGACCGAAGGTAAGCTTTAGCATTGCACATTTACAGTACATTATACAGTAAGTCAATTACAAAAGAGATGGTTTATTTGGACAGCTGAAGGCTTCTCTGTTTTATGTCTTATGCATGTATGGTGCCTGTCTGTTGTTGCTGTTACTGCTGTATACGTTTTTGTGTGGCATGAATGAGGACCCTTGACTGCAAAACAAATCTACCTTTTGGTACAAACAAAGTAACCTAACCTTAAAATAACATTAAAAAATAATGTAGTAACTGTAAAAAAAGTCTGAATTTTCCAGTAAACTAACATATTTTATTAATTTATGGTGTAAATAAACTAATATTTGATGTAGTAATATCTGCACATTGTACCTGTTACACAAAAACACACAACTAAAATGTAAATCTATTGCACAAAACTGATGGGAAAAAAATAAAGCATAGTAATGTCAACAAAAACAAATGTACAGTTATTTATCATATATATATATATATATATATATATATATATATATATATATATATATATATATATATATATATATATATATATATATATATATATATATATATATATATGTATTAAGGAAACTTACTGTTAACCAGGTTAAAGTAGCATTTTAATAATGTTTTAGTGTACCGCTCAGTGGAAATGACCTATTAGAACCTTTTAAAGCTTTGTCATAGAAGTCCACTATATGGAGAAAAATCCTGCATGTTTTTCGACTGAAAAAAAGAATGAAAAACATCTTTGATGACAAAGAGCTGAGTAAATGATCAAGAAATGTTTAATTCTGAAATAATCCTGCGACAGATTGGCTAACGGAGACGTGTTTATTTTTGTCTGTCATTATGTCATGGACAAGGACTCTTGACTGGAAAACAAGTCTACCTTTTAGCACAAACAAAGTTACCTAACTTTAAAATATCATTAAAAATATAGTAGAAAATTGTACAAAAAGTCAGAATTTTACAGTAAACTACCATATTTCATACATTCATAGATAAACCAATGTTTTGAAGTTTTGAATTGTACCTTTACAGAAAAAAACACAAAACTAAAATGTGCAAAACTGATGAGAAAAGTTATATAAAGCATAATAATGTCAACAAAAAACTAATGTACAGTCAAATGTATAGCTATTCACTGTATATATTAAGGAAATTCACTGTTAAGCAGTTTACAGTAGCATTTTTACAGTTATTTACAGATAAAGGAAATTTTTTTATGGCAGCGTTCAATGAAAATGAGTCATTAAAACTTTTTGAAGTCCACCATATGGGAAAAAATCCTTCATGTTTTACTCAAGAAAACTTCATTTATTTTTGATTGAAGAAAGAAATAAAATCTTTGATGACAAGAGGCTGAGTAAACAATCAAGAAATTTGAGTTCTAAACTAAACAGGTTGACTGAAGAAGACGTTGTGTATGTCATTAAGTCATGAATGAGGACTCTTGACTGCTAAATCAATCTACATTATGGTACAAATAAAGCAATTTATCCTTAAAATACTGTTAAAATACTATATAAACTGTAAAAAGTCTGAGTTTTACAGTAAACTACCTTATTTCATTAATTTAGACCAATATTTTGAAGTAGTAATATCTGCACATTGTACCTCTGTTACTTACAACTAAAATGTACATCTAATGTACAAAACTGATGAGAAAAACTAAATAAAGCATCAGAATGTCGACATAAAAACGTGTAAATGTAGTTATTCACCGTATATATTAAGGAAACTCACTGTTAAGCAGGTTACAGTGGCGTTTTTAGTTATTTACAGATGGAGGAACATTATTTAGTGTGGCGCTCAATGAAAATGAACCATCAGAACGTTTTAAAGTCCACCATATGGAGAAATATCCTGCATGTTTTATTTAAAAACCTTAATTTTTTTATTTTTCCGACTGAAGAATCAAAGAAAAAACATCTTTGATAACAAGGAGCTGAGTAAATCATCAATACATTTTATTCTGAATTAATCCCTCAACTGATTGACTGAAGGAGATGCTGTGTACGTCATTATGTCACGAATGAGGACTCTTGACTGCTAAACAAATCTACATTTTGGTACAAATAAAGCAATTTCACCTTAAAATTCCATTAAAAATGCAAAAGAAACTAAAAAAAAAGTCTGAATATTACAGTAAACTACCGTATTTCATTAATTTGTAGTGTAACTTACTGTTGACCAGGTCACCGTTTTTACAGTTATTTACAGTTAAAGAACCATTTTAGTGTAGCGCTCAATAGAAATTAATCATTAGAACTTTTTGAAGTCCACCATATGGAGAAACATCCTCCATGTTTTACTCAAAAACCTTCCTATATATATATTTTTTTTTTGACTGAAGATTTATACTTCTGCATCAAACGCCGGCGTATGCTACGGCGCTGACGCATAGCCCTTCGCTGTGGCCGTCGGCGTCGCTGATGTGCACCTCTCAAAAAATGTAACTACACGTCACAACAACGCGTAGCGCAAGCTCTGTGATTGGTCGGCTTGGTAGCGCTGACGAGTCTGGGCGGGACCGAGAGCCGCAAGAATGGTGCGAGCCTGATGGAGCGATTGTTTACAAGTGTGGAGTCCCGCGAAGGAGCTTCTGATAAAAAGTTTTGTTTTGTGTTTACCTCATAGTTAAAGTTGTTGCACGTCCGCCGGTTCCTGCCTCAAAATGAGCGAGTTTGAGCCACTTGAACATCCCGGAACTGTTCAGGAAAAGCAAAACAGCAGCGAAGAAACTCGACACAGAGGAACATTTACACCTCACTGCCCACTAGCATTTCAGAAGTGTTAATGCAGACCAACAGAGACAGCGTGCAGAAGTATAAATGCACAGCTACGCACGTTGCATGCGCCGTGGGTTACGCCGGTCACTTGACGCAGAAGTATAAACCAGGCTTAAATGATCAATACATTTTAATTCTGAATTAATCCCTCCACCGACTGACTGAAAGAGATGCTGTGTACGTCATTATGTCATGAATGAGGACTCTTGACTGCTAAACAAATCTACATTCTGGTACAAATAAAGCAATTTAACCTTAAAATATCATTAAAATGCTAAAGAAACTAAAAAAGTCTGAATATTACAGTAAACTACCGTATTTCATAAATGTGTAGTGTAGATAAACTTAATGTTAACCAGGTTACAGTACCGTTTTTACAGTTATTTACAGTTAAAGAACCATTTTAGTGTAGCGCTCAATAGAAATGAGCCACTTTATGGAAAAGCATCCTCCATGTTTTACTCAAAAGCCTTCATTTCCTTTTTTTTGAATGAAGAATCAAAGAAAAATACATCTTTGATGACAAGCGGCTGAGTAAATGATCAAGAAATTTTAATTCTGAACTAATCCCTCAACCGATTGACTGAAAGGGAAGCTGTGAACCATGGGAAAGCAGGACATACTGGGCTACGTGACAACTCACCTAACGCTAACATGCCATCTCTTTCATTTGTTCTTTCTCAGGCCGGTAGAGAGCGATAACACTCTGAAGATTAAAAACGAGAAAACACGATCCCTGCTGCTCTTCACCAACGTCACAGAAAAACACTTTGGCAACTACACCTGTTTCGCCTCCAACCGCCTCGGGGCTTCCAACGCCAGCATGCTTCTCTTCAGTGAGTACACTATTGCAGACACTCCAAAACTCTCCCAAACATTCGCAGATCTACAAAAGGCAGAAAGTCAAGGATAAATAAACAGCCTCCAGGAAGTGACTTTTTCACCGTTCAGAACAAGGCGATATGCAATTCTCGCTCCCCGAGGCTGGTTTTCACGACCCGCGGATGATAGCGACGTGTCCATTGATGGTGCTTGAAAGCAAATGGTTTGGTAGTGTATGCTCAGCAAAGTGCATCGTTTTCAAGCTTTTTAATAATGCATAGCTCCGGCAAACTCCAATTGCAGGCATTTGAAAGAGTTTGTGACAAAAGTGCACTGCAGAGGAGTCACTTTCCCACTGAACAGCTTTGTCTTGTTTTCTGCTACAGATTTGTAAACTTTTTTTACATCAATATGCATTTGCTTGAGAGGCAAAATAGCATCATGGTTTGCATCTTTTCTGGGTTCATTACGTGAGGGCATTAGTGGCTGTACACTTTTTCAGCATCCTCATGCGTTCTTCTTATAAGGATTTTTAGGGGGGGGGGTGTTCTAAGTCAGGGTTTTTCAAAGTCTAAGACAGTGGGCCTCCCTTTTGACACAACTTATCCATTGGCGCCCCCTCCTCCCAAACAAACAAAAGTTTAGCGGGTCTCATGCTGTCATTAGCCAAAATATCTTGACAAACCACACATAAAGGTCGTGGTTCATCAGCTGGTCCTGTCCACGTAAATCCTAAACTCAAAAACTGATCATAATAACGTCGTCTTTTGGGTTTAAGCCCTGAACTTGAAGGCTTTGAATCGGGGGGTCTCAGAAACCGATCCATTGTATTAGCAGGCATATACCTGTATTGGCGGGCTTGCCAAACAGAAGCGAATTCACAGCTATGGCCTTCTGGGTAAAAAAGGTTTTCTTATTTTTGACGTATTATTTTTTTTAACTTTGTTTAATTAAAACGTTTAAAATAATAAAAAATACACATAATAATTAAACTTAATAATTATATTTTTATTATATAATATTTTTTCCCGCGCCTCCCCTGACATGCTCTGGCGCCCCCCAGGGGAGGCGCGCCTCACACTTTGAAAACCCCTGTTCTAAGTTGTTTAAATTTTAACCAATAAAAACCAAATCAACAAGCTATGGGGAGAGTCACAACAAAATATTTTGGTCACACTTTACAACAAGGGGGCTATTCAATTGGTGACCCGTGGGCTGAACTTGGGCCCTGAGGCAATTTGTTCTGACCCTCCAAATAGTGTGAACAAGACTCAAAATGAAATTCAGTTTAGTCAAAAATCAATACAGTCTTGAAGTGACGCGCGTCTGTTGAAGGCTGCGCAGAGCGTGAGTCTCCTGACATTAAGTGAGTGGCGCGAGCAGCCAAAAACCTTTGGATACTTAAGCTTAAAGGCTTGTCAACGTCGCTTTTCTGCTGCACGGAACGAAACTGTTGCACTAAACAAAGTAATGCCACCTGTTTGCTAGTTTAAAGTTTCGAGTTTATACACCAAGGCTAAGACGCACGCACACTGGATTAACTATTGCATCGGGCTGTTCAAATATCGCGTCTTCGTTATTTCCAATGTAAGAACATATGCCAATATGCACACGCAAGCATGTAGAAAACATCTTACGCTGTATCGGGGAGAGTTGTGAATGACTTTCATTGCAATGTAAACAAAAGATATAGAACGAATATTACAAATTATTAAATAGATTGTTTATGCATGAACTCAGATAATAACAACTACCTAATTAAAAGCTTAAATTTACATTAGACGTTATAAAGTGATATAGAAATTTGGGGGGTGGGGTTGGTGTGAATGTTTAAAATATTAAGCATCATAAACCAAATCAACAAGCTATGAGGAGAGTCACAACAAACAAGATTTTTATTTGAAAAATATTTTGGTAACACTTTACAACAGGGCTATTCAATTGGTGATCCGCGAGCTGAACTTGTTGGCGATGAGGCGATTGTTGAGGCAATTTGTGCTGACCCTCCAAATAGTACAAACAAGACATTAAAAATATATTCAGTTCAGTCGAAAAATGGATATAATTTTGAAGTGACGCGCGTCTGTTGAAGGCTGCGCAGAGCGTGAGTCTCCTGACATTAAGTGAGTGGCGTGAGCAGCCGAAAACCTTCGGATACTTAAGCTTAAAGGCTTGTCAACACTGCTTTTCTGTTGCTCGGAACGAAACTGCTGCAACTAAACAAAGTAATGCCACCTGTTTGCTAGTTTAAAGTTTCGAGTTTATACACCAAGGCTAATACGCACGCACACAGGCCGTTCACATATTGCGTCTTTTCCGCGTGAGCAAATTCGTTATTTCCAATGTAAGAACATATGCCAATATGCGCACGCAAGCAAGCATGTAGAAAACGTCTTACACTGTATCGGTGAGAGTTGTGTGTGACTTTCATTGCAATGTAAACAAAAAGTGTAGAATGGATATTACAAATTATTAAATAGATTGTTTATGTATGAACTCAGATAATAACAACTACCTAATTAAAAGCTTAAACTTACATTAGATGTGATACTGGGATATAGAAATTTGGGGGGAGGGGGTGGTGTGAATGTTTAAAATATTAAGCATTATAAACCAAATCAACAAGCTATGAGGAGAGTCACAACAAACTAAATTTTTATTTGAAAAATGTTTTGGTCACACTTTACAACAGGGCTATTCAATTGGTGATCCGCGAACTGAACTTGTTGGCGGTTGAGGCGATTGTTGAGGCAGTTTGTTCTGACCCTTCAAATAGTGCAAACAAGACATTAAAAATAAATTCAGTTCAGTCAGAAAATAGATACAGTCATGAAGTGACGCGCGTCTGTTGAAGGCTGCGCAGAGCGTGAGTCTCCTGACATTAAGTGAGTGGCGCGAGCAGCCGAAAACCTTTGGATACTTAAGCTTAAAGGCTTGTCAACGTCGCTTTTCTGTTGCACGGAACGAAACTGCTGCAACTAAACAAAGTAATGCCACCTGTTTGCTAGTTTAAAGTTTCGAGTTTATACACCAAGGCTATGACGCACGCACACTGGATTAACTATTGCATCGGGCCGTTCAAATATCGCGTCTTTTCTGCGTGCACAAATTCGTTATTTCCAATGTAAGAACATATGCCAATATGCACACGCAAGCATGTAGAAAACGTCTTACGCTGTATCGGTGAGAGTTGTGCGTGACTTTCATTGCAATGTAAACAAAAAATTTAGAACGAATGTTACAAATTATTAAATAGATTGTTTATGTATGAACTCAGATAATAACAACTACCTAATTAAAAGCTTAAATTTACATTAGACGTTATAAAGTGATATAGAAATTTGGGGGGAGGGGGTGGTGTGAATGTTTAAAATATTAAGCATTATAAACCAAATCAACAAGCTATGAGGAGAGTCACAACAAACAAGATTTTTATTTGAAAAATATTTTGGTTACAACAGGGCTATTCAATTGGTGATCCGCGAGCTGAACTTGTTGGCGGTTGAGGCGATTGTTGAGGCAATTTGTGCTGACCCTCCAAATAGTGCAAACAAGACATTAAAAATAAATTCAGTTCAGTCGAAAAATGGATATATTTATGAAGTGACGCGCGTCTGTTGAAGGCTGCGCAGAGCGTGAGTCTCCTGACATTAAGTGAGTGGCGCGAGCAGCCGAAAACCTTTGGATACTTAAGCTTAAAGGCTTCTCAACGCTGCTTTTCTGTTGCACAGAACGAAACTGCTGCAACTAAACAAAGTAATGCCACCTGTTTGCTAGTTTAAAGTTTCGAGTTTATACACCAAGGCTAATACCAAGCACACAGGCCGTTCACATATTGCCTCTTTTCCGCGTGCACAAATTCGTTATTTCCAATGTAAGAACATATGCCAATATGCACACGCAAGCATGTAGAAAACGTCTTACGCTCTATCGGTGAGAGTTGTGTGTGACTTTCATTGCAATGTAAACAAAAAAGTGTAGAATGGATATTACAAATTATTAAATAGATTGTTTATGTATGAACTCAGATAATAACAACTACCTAATAAAAGCTTAAACTTACATTAGATGTGATACTGGGATATAGAAATTTGGGGGGAGGGGGTGGTGTGAATGTTTAAAATATTAAGCATTATAAACCAAATCAACAAGCTATGAGGAGAGTCACAACAAACTAAATTTTTATTTGAAAAATATTTTGGTCAAACTTTACAACAGGGCTATATGATTGGTGATCCGCGAGCTGAACTTGTTGGCGGTTGAGGCGATTGTTGAGGCAATTTGTTCTGACACTCCAAATAGTGCAAACAAGACATTAAAAATAAATTCAGTTCAGTCAAAAAAAATAGATACAGTCATGAAGTGACGCGCGTCTGTTGAAGGCTGCGCAGAGCGTGAGTCTCCTGACATTAAGTGAGTGGCGTGAGCAGCCGAAAACCTTTGGATACTTAAGCTTAAAGGCTTGTCAACGTCGCTTTTCTGTTGCACGGAACAAAACTGCTGCAACTAAACAAAGTAATGCCACCTGTTTGCTAGTTTAAAGTTTCGAGTTTATACACCAAAGCTAAGACGCACGCACACTGGATTAACTATTGCATCGGGCCGTTCAAATATCGCGTCTTTTCCGCGTGCACAAATTCGTTATTTCCAATGTCAGAACATATGCCAATATGCACACGCAAGCATGTAGAAAACGTCTTACGCTGTATCGGGGAGAGTTGTGAATGACTTTCAGTGCAATGTAAACAAAAGATATAGAACAAATATTACAAATTATTAAATAAATTGTTTATGTATGAACTCAGATAATAACAACTACCTAATTAAAAGCTTAAATTTACATTAGACGTTATAAAGTGATATAGAGATTTGGGGGGAGGGGGTGGTGTGAATGTTTAAAATATTAAGCATTATAAACCAGATCAACAAGCTATGAGGAGAGTCACAACAAACTAAATTTTTATTTGAAAAATATTTTGGTCACACTTTACAACAGGGTTATTCAATTGGTGATCCGCGAGCTGAACTTGTTGGCGGTTGAGGCGATTGTTGAGGCAATTTGTTCTGACCCTCCAAATAGTGCGAACAAGACATTAAAAATAAATTCAGTTCAGTCGAAAAATAATGTTGCTATAGAAAAATTGAATCGGTATGAAATATGATTGTCACGGATTAGTTTAAGAATGGTCAAAACACTTATATTTATTTACTAAAACACTCACAGGCCAAGAACACTCGAAGGAACATGACAATATAATACTAGACAAAGGACTAAACATGACATAAACAGAAGCATATGGAACACAACACATGGGAAATCCAGCCTGATCTCACTAGAAAACTTAAGTAGTTTACGTTTTGCCAGTTTAGTGGCTAATTTGGACGTATGAAATGTATGATTTTAAAAAGGAGGCGTGGCACCTAACTCCACCCCTAAATTGTACGAATTAGATCATACGAATTCATACGAATTAGCCACTGAATCAAAAAGTTACGAATTGCTGTGAGATTGTGTTGGGAAATCACATGGAAAACAACACAGAAAAACATTAGATTATGTAAATAAATTTTTAAAAAATAGTTAAAATAATAAAATTAAAAATATATAATAAAAACAGTTCCCATACGGTAAATGATGATTGTTTTAGTGACGTTACATAAAATAAATTGTAAGTAATTCTATAAATAATTCCTTCTCAATTGAATGTATCTTGTTTTTTTAGAAAGTTTCAGTGTTTGTACTAGGAGACAAGAGTAAAATGCCATGAGAAAAAGTCATTTTCTGCCGTGCGAGGACGTGAACTGCACAGAAATTGAAAATGAATCATTCCAACTCTACCAGAAGCCTTTGTTGAAGTTTGTTTGTGCCCAAAGTGTTTGTTAACCGAATTAAAGTTTTGCTACAGTAAATATTATGTCCACTCCAGACATCAGTGTCCTTGAAAATAGAGCATTCCTATAAAGCATGTGCTGTTGCAGAACATGCGCTCTGAGCATTTACTGAAAGCTCTCATTGTCTGACTGTAAAACGGCTGAAAATAGTTCCTGTCTGCTTTATTGGAGAAAGACCTCAGGGATTTCTATAAACCGGCGGCTGAGGACAACATAACAAATCCAATCAACACTACAGATTGCCTCATAGCGCTGGACATGTGGGAGTTTTCCATATATTAATAATACAAATATATACATGTTTGTTTTATTTGCATTATTATTGAAGGAAAAGAAAATCTACACACAATGAAACAATAAACATTACAGTTTCCTTCCTTATATTTTTATATAAACATGTTTTATAGGCACACAGACTATTTGGTTAATGCACTAGCTGCTTGTTTTCGTGATTAAGCAGGAATCAACACTTCACTTCATGATTGAAATAGGACATTATAGTGCGCATAAAGAAAATGAAGCCTGCTTTGGTTCATTTTTTGTGGGGGGATATGCATTTTCATGACACTTAAGCATATTTTTCCAGCCGTGTTCTCATTACTGTAGGTTTTGCATTTGTGTTTTCTTTATGATCTCCATTATTCCATACAGTAATGACGATTCTCATTACTGTAATATGAAGATTTTTCATTTTAAATGAGCATTCATTTAATGCATTACAACAGAAACTAAAGTAGCAACTATAAAACGTCATTATAAATGTATCCTGCAGCAATGATAGCATTATGAGAGTTTTTTGGGGTAAATATTCTAAAAATAATAATGCATGTCATTCATTCATCCATTCATTTTCGGCTTAGTCCCTTTATTAATCTGGGGTCGCCACAGCATATGTTTTTTATGCAGCGGATATCTTTCCAGCTGCAACCCATCTCTGAAAAACCCTCACACACATACACTACAGACATTTTTTAGCTAACCCAGTTCACCCACCACATGTCTTTGGACTTGTTGGGGAAACCAGAGCAGCCGGAGGAAACCCACGCAAACGCGGGGAGAACATGCAAACTCCACACAGAAACGCCTACTGACCCAGCCGAGGCTCATACCAGCGACCTTCTTGCTGTAAGGCGACAGCACTACCTACTGCGCCACTGCATCGCCCAAATGCATATCATAACACAAGCTATTTATATTTCTAACACAATATTATTTATATTTCTTTGCCATTTTTTGCACACTTTTTTGCAACTTAGTTGACCAGCAAACAACGTTAATATTTGGTAACACTTTATTTTGATGGTCCATTTGAGTATTAGTAGACTGTCTACTTAATATCTGCTGATACTGCTCCTTCAACAGACATTTAACTGACCATAAGAAATTTTGCAAGTAAAGGCCAACTTACACTAACCCCAACCTAACAGTCTTGGATACAATCCGATGAGTGCAGGCAGCCAACTGGTCCTGCAGCCGTGGAGGCACCGGTCGCAGTCCCGCCTACTCCCCTCGTGGGTAAAAGCACACAAAGGCGTTTGGATAAGGGGATCATGATGCATTTACTCTTAAAAAAACATTATTATTTTAATTTAATATTTTTATACCACATGCATGCCAGCATTATAATATAAACAGCTTTTGGCCAAATGTGCTCATATTCTGATATGCATATCATAATGCAATCTATATTGCATGTAATTTATATTTCAACTTAGTGGAGAAAAATGATCTGGATATATTATTGACTGCTTTTATGGTTCTGCAGTTCCCAAAGGTAATTTTCTATTTTACTAAATGTTTCAGCCAAGAATCAGTGTCATCTGTTTTAGTCCGATTAATTCACCTTTTTAATGACTTCCTCCCTTTTTGTGGATGTTTTCAGGGAAAGTGAGTGTTTGTAAAGAAAGAGGAAGGTTATATTCTGACTTCAGTCTGCAGAAACAGGAAGCTGCTGCTGGTTAGCAAAGCGTCATATGAAACAAACTAGCGCTTGTGAATATTTCATTAATTTAAGCCTGCTTCTGCGCTCAGGGTAATTTACCACAGCGGTTTACTTCTCTTCTGTAGCAGTTAGAGCTCCTGATTACTCTTACATTACTTAATGATGAACTGTTTTCATCTGTACTGTATGTCTGTAGCCAGATTAACGCACTGAACATAAACACCCAATTAGCACGGCAGCAGTGTCAGATCTGCTATTGCAGGAATTATTAGCTTCAGTTTTTCATGCCGATTTAAGCTCTGACATTGTCTAGTTATGCCTAATGACTTTATTAAATCAGCTTGATGAGACCCCCAAATGCTCCACGTGTGCGTCAATGATAACGAAAAAAGCTTTATTCAGTAAAACAATCATAAATATGTAGTTTAATTTTCTCATAGAAACAATATTAACATTTTGTACATTACTAACTGAAGGAACAATTTCAGTTCAGTTCATCTTTATTTCTGTAGCACTTTTACAATGTAGATTGTGTCAAAGCAGCTTACCATAGAAGTTCTAGCAAATTGAAACTGTGTCAGTCCAGTTTTCAGAGTTGAAGTTCAGTTTAGTTCAGTTCAGTGTGGTTTAATTTGTACTGCTGAAAGTCCAAACACTGAAGAGCAAATCCATCCATGCGCAGCTCCCTAAGCAGATAAGCAAGTGACGAGGAACAACTTCACCGATTGACGAAAGTGAAGGAGAAAAAATAACCTAGAGAGAAACCAGGCTCAGTTGGGCGAGACCATTTCTCCTCTGCCCAAACAATATATAAATATGTTATTTAACAATGATGTAATAATAATTACAATTATAGGCGAGGCAGTGGCGCAGTAGGTAGTGCTGTCGCCTCACAGCAAGAAGGTCGCTGGTTTGAATCTCGGCTCAGTTGGTGTTTCTAGGTGGAGTTTGCATGTTCTCCCTGCCTTCGCGGGTTTCCTCCGGGTGCTCCGGTTGCCCCCACAGTCCAAAGGCATGCAGTGCAGGTGAATTGGGTAGGCTAAATTGTCCTTAGTGTATGAGTGTGTGTGTGAATGTGTGTGTAGATGTTTCCCAGTGATGGGTTGCGGCTGGAAGGGCATCCGCTGCGTAAAAACCTGCTGGATAAGTTGCCGGTTCATTCTGCTGTGGCGACCCCGGTTTAATAAAGGGACTAAGCCGACAACAAAAATGAATGAATGAATGAATGAATTATGTAATAATGATTACAATTATATAGAGAGACAAAAGTTTGGCCACTCTGGTTCTCTGATGAGTCCACTTTCACTGTTTTTCCCACATCCGGGAGAGTTACGGTGTGGAGAAGCCCCAAAGAAACGTACCACCCAGACTGCCCAGAGTGCAGCATGGAGGTAAATCAGTGATTTTTTAGGACTATCATGGCATTCCCTATGCACAATATTTGTGCTAGATGGGCGCTGGGTCACTGCCAAGGACTACTGATCCATTCTGGAAGACCTTGTTCACCCAATGGGTCAAACATTGTATCCTGAAGGCACTGCGGTGTATTGGGATGATAATGCACCAATACACACAGCAAGACTGGTGGCAGAGTGGTTTGATGGACATGAACATGAAGTTGAACATCTCCCATGGCCTGCAAGGAATCCTGAGCTAAATACTATTAAGCACTTTGAGATGTTTTAGAGAAGCGGGTCAGGAAACGTTTTCCTGGCCTCTATTCTGCAAGAAGAATGTCTCAAAATCCCTCTGGCTAATGTGCTGGGCTTGTATCTGTTAATCCGAAGACCAACTGATGCTGTATTGACTACCATACTGATGAATTATTGTTGTTTAAAACCAGGCGTTTCAGTTTCATTGTCTAACCCCTGTATATATAGAGACAGATAAAGGGTTAAATATCTCAACAAGTGTAGATTGTGTCCAGTGTTGATGTATTTCCTGTGGAAGAGACCTTTAAATCGCTGCTGATCTCCATCTCTGGTGATAAATCACACTCAGCTCCTCCGGTTTCCTCCATATGAGGGTCATGCTCTCTCGGGCCCTCCAGGAAACTCATAAAGGCGCTGTTAAACATAAAAACAAAAAGCAGCACCAAGTCAACTAACAGAATCTCAGAGTCCACAGTCTGGAGCAGAGCGACGTGATCAGATCTGAGGGAAAGTTTACTGTTTGGACATTCAGTGCAAACTGTGAGATCACAGTGCAGAGCCAGAATAGGAACTCCATTTCTGCATCCCATTCCCCCTACTTATACTTTACGGCCTTAAAGTTGGATAAGTTGATGGTTCATTCCGCTGTGGCGACCCCAGATTAATAAAGGGACTAAACTGAAAAGAAAACGAACTAATGAAATTGGCCGTAGTGCATAAATGTGTGTGAATGAGTGTGTATGGGTTTTTCCCAGTACTCAGTTGGCAGTTCATTCTGCTGTGGCGCCCCCTGATGAATAAAGAAACTAAACAAGAGGGAAATTAATGAATCAAACAAAAACCTTTCATTTTATCATAAACAGACCATTCTGTAGCAGCTGTCACTGTTAAAGAGTGAGGTAAAATAATTGTTGGCATTTAATTAATTAACGTGATTATAATGCGTTAATTCGCCCAGCATAACTGTATATATTTATTTACTCTATGTTTATATAGTAAATACTTTATTTAAATTAGTGCTGTCAAAATTAAAAAAAATTACGCAATTAACGCAGTTGCAGTTTTTTTTATTTCCTGTTGTGGCCGTGGTGTGTTGCAAAGAAATATGGATGAGACCAAGGAAGCATACTTTTTTAAGGCAAGTTTCAGTATAAAACAATTAATGTCGCATTACCAGGCTCTCCAGCGTTTTCTCCAGAGATTCATCTAATTTCGTATGTTTCATTTTTAACTTTCAACTTTTTTTTAATGAAATTTGATACCGCATGGCGAACGGAAAGAAAAACCTCAGCATTTCGTGACTCGGTGGTCCTTTAAGATAATCAAAATTCGATGTTTTTGCGTACATGCCGTAAGGTGAATCGTTAGGTGTGTGCGTGCGTGCGAGTTTGTGTGTCTATGTGTGAGCGCTTTGGTGTGACACAACGCATACATGTATGTGCCATTGATGCTTATTACGTCCTTGTCGCAGCACCAGTGGCCACAAAATTAAGCACCGACATGCATATGCTGATTCAGTAATCCTGCTTGTGATCCTGCCTGTTTGCACTCTCAGCACACATCATTCAAAACAAAAGGTCCACATTGTCCCCCGATAATGTCAACAGACTGGACTCTCTTAGCAACTGTCTGAATGTAAAGGAGGACTGAGCAAAATTGTTTCTACTTTATAATTAACATTCTCAACTCACAGCAATACAATTTTACAATGAGTACAATTGTTTGTATTCAATACTTTATTATTATTATAATTTTCCATATCTGCAGTCCACTTAGAATCTGACTTGGAAATCAATGTTTTCTTTATTGGTATTGATTGTTTTGAAATTCAAATGGCATTAACATGCCTGTGTTTCTATTTCAGTAATAAATATGGCTGTCAAGCCAGGATCTTGATGGTTTATTGTGGGTATTTTGTTTACATGAAGAAATCTGTGTTACAAGTTAAATAAAAATGCTAATAATGAATTATATTTTGAATTTAAATAGTTTTTGTCTTGCGTTTACATTAATTTTACATTTGAATAGCCAAAATTACAAGTTTCAGTCTTTTTAATGTGATTAATCGCGATTAATCGTGATTAATAAAAAAAAAGGTGTAATTAATTAGTTATTTTTTTAATCGATTGACAGCACTAATATAAATATAAATCCTCCTTCATGGTAATAGTCCACATCATCAGTTTTTCATCCTGTTGCTCTGAAATTGAGCAGTTCCTTGTCTCCTCTCTGCTCCGCTGTTCTCCTCTATTCTCCGGCCCATTATACCGCTGTGGTTTGTTCCCACTCTGTTGTGTCCTGTTACGGCAGGAAGTCATCAGCGGCTTCTCTCGCTCCATTCTTCACATTTCGGTCTGCAGCGAGTGTTTCACGCTGTTTCTCCCTCACGCTGGACCATTGTGAGCGAGTCCCGCATCTCTCCATCTCTCCGTCTCCCATTATCTGTGTGATGAGTGTCCCGCAGACACCTTCATACATCTGCTCCATCAGACCTGTGGAGAATCCGCATCTGTGCACCTCTGTCTGATTCATGGAGAGTTCAGCTGCAAAACCCTGCTCTTGTTTATTCAGCTCAGTGTCCTTATAGAGCCGTATGTGGATATTTTCCTTTCATTCAAGACTCTTTGCTTCTATTGGGCATGAAAAATAATGTCTGATATTCCTACACTCTGAATAAAACGCTGGGGTGTCGTAAGCCAATGTTGGGTCAAATATAGACAAACACAACTGCTGGGTTAAAAAGTGTCATTTATCATTTCATTAAAAAATTAACCCAATGTTGTTTTTTTTATATTTGACCCAACTCGTCTTGGCGGCTCCAGTGTACGACCGTACATTCAAATTGGCTGTTAATGCTAGCGATGTAGGGGCAGGCGCTGTGCTGTTGCAGGATGGGCTTGTTGGAGTTGAGCACCCAGTGTGCTACTTTTCAAAAAAATTCCAGAAACATCAAAAAGCATACTCCACAATTGAAAAAGAAGCTCTGGCGCTGGTTTTGGCCCTTAAGAATTTTGAAGTTTATATTGGATCTTCATCTCATCCAATAACAGTCTACACTGATCACGACCCTCTCATCTTTATTCATAGAATGCGTAATTCTAACCAACGCTTAATGAGATGGGCTTTGTTTGTCCAAGCCTTTAACTTGGACATGAAACATGTTGCCGGTAAAAATAATGTGCTAGCCGATGCAATGTCACGTATTACCATATGGTGATGGGTGGTGTTTATTGCATTTTTGTTTTGTTTACCAGTCACCATTTTGGGGGTGGAGGTGTTGCGTGTGGCGTTCACTCCTGCCCTTAATAATTACTTTTGTTTTGTTTTTTTTAAGATTTGTTTAATAGATTTTTTTGACAGTTAACAAACAAAGTAAAAAGAGACAATAACAGTACAAACAGAAAAAAAAAAATATATATATATATATATAACAGTACAACATTGATAAAAAATAAAGAAATAAATAAACCACACTATAACCCTCATATTGTGCGACACACAGTATATGACATGCATAAACACTATATGATGTGCATAAATCAATTTTCAAATTGAGCATATAAACAGGTCTGTACGAGACGTTGAGGTTGACAGCATGGTGTATTAAGTAAAATAAACAGTAATAATAAAATAAAATAAAATAAACAAACAGAAAAAAATAGAAAAGAAATTTTTTTTAAAAAGCGAGGAAAAAAGGGAAAATGTATTAAACTAAATAGGCTGGGGGGTGGCACATTCTAATAATTACTTTTAATTGATTTTGTTTGTCTTTTACCCTTTTCAGTTTTCTATTGGTTAATCTGGTGGCGTCAGGCCTTTAAAACGAACGGAAGCGGACTTCTACGGCCCCCTCATTCCTCCACGTCACCACAGTCTTTGACGGCTTTATTGTTGTGTTCTCCTTTATGCTTTCCTTTTGATATTTGTTTGGAGTGGGGAGCTCCAACCTGCTTTAGGTTTGTTTGGATGTTCTTTATTATGTTGTTGGGCTCCTCATCTCTTGTCAATTTGGATTGTTTTGTTGGTTATGTTATGTTAATAAATAATTTAGCTGGAGCACTTTGGCCGTTGTTTATTACGTTACGTTGTCTTTTGGTCACGAGTCTTATTTAAGTTAGGGACCGTAACAGGGTTATAACAAACTAGCTATTTTTAGAGTGATGAACTGAGGTTGTGTCCAGATCTAAATCTCCAGATATAGCTATATGTTTAGTTTAGTTTAGTTTAGTTTAGTTTAGTTTAGTTTAGTTTAGTTTAGTTTAGTTTAGTTTAGTTTATATAGCACATTTTTTACAACACAACGTTGCCCAAAGTGCTGAACACAATCAATACTAAAAATTAAATCTACATCACATAAATAACAATTAAAACATTCAATTCAATTCAATTCAGCTTTATTTGTATAGCGCTTTTACAATGTAAATTGTGTCAAAGCAGCTTCACATAAATGGTCATAGTAACTGGAACAGTGTGGTTCAGTAACTGGAACAGTGTGGTTCAGGTTTTAGTGTTTAAGTTCAGTTCAGTTCAGTTTAGCTCAGTTCAGTGTGATTTAATCATTACTGAGAGTTCAAACACTGAAGAGCCAATTCATCGATGCGTAGCTCTACCAATCCTGAACCATGCGAGGCAGTGGCGACAGCGGAGAGGGAAAAAAAACTTCACCTGATGGGAGTGAAGAAAAAAAACCTTGAGATAACCAGACTCAGTTGGGCACGACCATTTTAATTTCTCCGCTGGCCAAAAGTCTTGAGCAGAACTTCATTCGCCGTGGTTTAGGCTGGTGGTTCGCCGTGGTTTAACATAAGGCAAACCCCTCAACATTAAAAAGGCTCAAATACTAAGGAACAAAGATGGTGTTTCAAACGCTTTTTAAAAACAGGTAGAGTTGGAGCATGTCTGATGTGGGGCAGAAGCCCGTTCCAGAGTTTTGGGGCGACAACAGCAAAAGCCCGATCCTCACTTCGCTTACACCGGGACCTTGGTATAGATAGAGTAAATTCATCAGAAGACCTCAGTGACCTACCAGGATTGTATACATGTAGCAGGTCTGATAAGTAAGATGGTGCCAGATCGTTTAAGGATTTAAAAACAAAGATTAATAGTTTAAAATCAATCCGTGACCTAACAGGCAGCCAGCCCAGAGAGGAAAGAACTGGGGATATGTGCTCGAACTTGCGAGTCCCTGTCAGAAGTCTCGCAGCCACATTTTGTACTAATTGCAATCTATTTAGGGCATTTTGACTAATACCCACATACAGGGAATTGCAATAGTCAAGTCTTCCCAAAATAAAAGCATGGATCACCTTCTCAAGGTCATTAAAAGAGAGAAACGACTTTACTTTTGCCACAAGTCAAAATAATCTTACGTCAAAAGAAAAAACAAGATTATGCTTACCCCATTGGCAGATTATTTTGCTTGTTTTAAGGAAAAACTCACTTAATATTGGCATATTATTTCTCAAAACAAGACAGTATGTTTTGCTTGTCTAGAAAATGCTTCTTGATGTAAGAATTTTTAGATATTTAGACGAGAAACAAGACAAAAAATCTAAGCAAGAAAAGCATTTTTTGCAGTGTATTTTTCATGCAATGTCTGATACCGCACGGCAAATGAGAGAAAAAAAAAACTCAGCATTTCCCGGAAACTCCCCAAAAGTTTGGTTGTAGTGCTAACATGTTTACACTCGGTGTAATAGTTTGTTCGATACGAACAAACTGAATAAACAAAGAGCACTGCTCGCTCACTTACCAAATCTGTAGAGACAGGACAATCACCAGCAACTAGAGCCGCGTCTTTATTAAGAGGAGATTACAAGCGAATCTGGATCTCAGCGTTTGCAGATGAGAACAGCTCTCAGGTAAACAATAATCCTCCTTAGACACGTAAGTTATTGTTGTCGAGCGTCGCGTACACTGTTAATCCACACGTGACGCCAGCTGCGCTCTCACAGAAAATAAAAACAAAACTTAACTGCAGCAAACTATAAAAGCAACACTTCACGCTTGTTTTGCCAACACAACGTGGCGTCTCTGCCGTCTAAACACTGTGACAGTAATGAATATTAATGAAGTTGCACAATAGAGCGCGCTGATTGGTTTGAACCAAGCCTTACTCATGCATTAATGCATCACACTGTAAGACGTAATAAGACACACTCTGGCACAGACGTCCAGTCTGCACGCTGGAATACACGCTATTATGTCATGACCGTGACGCAGCTTCAAAAACTAGTTTCAAACTGGAAGTACGCATTTGCTTAAAATAACGCAAAAACAACCAATTTACACTTTTTAGTGAAATATAGGTGTCCAAATAGTGTTTTTAGCAGTGTGGGACACATATACGACTGTCAACAGCTCAAAAAATGTGTTTTGGTGTTTCGTGACCCTTTAAGCAGCATGAGAGGGGTTCTCGAGATCTACCTGAGCTCAAACTCCCTCCCATGAGAGCCCCGAGCTTGAGGATCTTATGAGCTCAGGGCTACCAGCATGCCAAACTAGCTTTATTATCAATCATCAGCTAAGTGTGAACTCTTAAAATGCACTATAAAAATACACAATACTTACTAACTTAAAGCGAACAATCTATGAGGATTTAACATTGCCTTTGAATCCCACCAGCCCTTTTTCTTTTCACCTTTTCCCCTTTTTTCTCTCTCATCTGCCTCTGCTCACCTGTGTCTATCTCTGTGTTTCAGGGCCCGGAGCGGTGTATGGCGGAGCGGCGTCGCTGAACGGTCGTTTATCAGGAGTGGGTCTGTGGTTCTGCCTCTCCATCTCCGTTCTGATGAAGGTCTAAAACTCTCCCGCTTCGGAAGGAGTCTTTAAAATACGAACCCATCACTGTGAACAAAAAGAAATTATGCATTAATCCAGGAGCCATCGCTACATTACTCGGTCATCCCTTCCTCTTCCCCGTTCACGCCCCGGTCGCTTCATCATCATCACCACCGCTTCATTTCCCGGTTTTTAACGTCCAGAAACTCGATGTGTGTGATGCAAAAAAAAAAAAAAAGAAAAAAAATGTGAGCGACGAGTTTGCGTGGCCTGATGTGCGTGCTGGACATGCCGGTCGTAAAAACGCCGAAGGGTTGGCGATGTTCGGGTGACCCTTTCGGGGAAAAAAAGCCGTTTCACCAGCGGGCCCTTTGGAGCCGAGAGATCTGAGCTGAACGGTGGTGCTTTCGTAGCTGCGGTGAATGAATGATGTCAAACCACTTGTTTTCGTTCCAGCAGGAGGGGCCGCTTCATCTCAGGCCACCTCGTTTGCGTTCGTTTGGGCTCTCGACCCAAAGCAAACATCCGACCCGCGTCCAGCCTTCATATTGTCCCCAGTCTGTCCATCACTCAGTGTAAATATATATGCAGTAGAGGCCACTCAAAAAACCACATCTCCCATCAGCCTCTCTGTTTCAGCGTTTCGGTATGGAGGATATCGCTGCCTTTAAGTCCCACCGGAATGCTCGTGTTTACCAAATGAGCATGCGTTCGCCTTTTATTAGTGTTCATGCACTTTTTGTTGCGCTTCTTGGGAAGTTAAAGCAAGTAGATCTAGTGTTGAACATTAAACACATTTGGACACTTTCTGGTTGTCGGATGTTAGTTAATATAAAATCGACTACAGTCGTAGATTCATTCATCGGCTAATAACCATGCAAAGTGATCACTGATTTTTAGCGTTTTAGTTTTACATTCGAACGTTAAACGAAAGCGTAAGTAGGAGCTTTCCGACAAGACTTGAAGGCAGCGGACGTTTCTGGCGTCTCCTGCCCTGAAACAGCTCATCGAACTTCTTGTTGCTTGTGGATAGCATGTACCGGTTAGAAATGTCCCTCTTGTGACCTCACTTCCTGCACCGACCCCGTTTTAACCCCCTGCACTGTGTACATTTTAATCTGCAAGGTTAACTGCTATTACTTTTTTGGTGTTAATAATGATTATAACGAAGATGATGATGATGATGATAATGATGATGATGTTAATAAGTATTTGAATAAATATGATAGTAATTCCATGTGAGATAAAAAAAAAAAATACGTCAGAGCTGACCGCAAGCCATGTGTGTGAAAATATTTTCTACTAAAAAAAAAATAAAAAATCACTGAATTCATCAAACAACAAACAAAAAATAAGAAAAAGTACAAAAAAAAACTACTTTTTGAAGTATTGTGCTCTGTTTTACCATGATTAACTTTTATAAAACGGAAGTAATTTGACCACGTCGACTCGTCCGTGAAAAAGAGAGCAATCAGTGAAATGCGAGGGCGCTTACACACTAGCCGGATCGGAAGCCGTAAGATCAGTTTTGAGCATGTGAATATTAAACAAATGGATGACAATGCTATATGAAGTGGAACGTCATTTTCCCAAATCGCTCCATGTTGCACCATTTCTAGCGTGTAGGCGCCCTAATATCATTTCACGTGTGTGCTGTATGTATTCAGATTTTTGTTTTCATGCTGTTGATGACTGTAATGTATGATATATTCTGCCGTAATGATGTAATGTCTGCCTCGATGACATAACCAAAACCAAACAGTATCCTGTGGTTGCATACACTATGTCAAAATGTTGCTGCAATGCTGCGTTCCATTCGAAGATGACTGGTTGTGTGATATTGCCAACTTCTTGCTATAAATGCATATATTTACTCCATGCATTGTCGCTAATTTCCAATCATAAATTACAACCTCTGCTTCATGCATTCCATCCAAACATGTGACATCATCAAATTTTGGCCATAAATTCATGCATTTACTTTTATGCATTCAACTCATTGTTGATTGGATAAGTGGAAATCTATCCGAAATAAATGTGTGCGTTCATTTCATGCATTCCTTTGGCGAAGTGATATTGACAACTTCTGGATAAAAAATGCATGCATTCTCTTCGTGCATTCTGTTCAGCAACAATTGACTTTGTGAATTTGACAACTTCTGTCCATAAATGAATGCATTTTCTTCATGCATTCTGTTAGCTAGTTTACTACAGTATGTTACATCATATGCTTACTTCATTTTGTCTGAAGACAAGAATCTTCCAGAAGTGAATGGATGCATTTAACCCTTTTAAGACTGTTGGCTGTATGCCGTTGCCAACATTTGCCCATAAATGCATGCATTTACTTCATGCAATGAGTTCAAAGATGACTCGCTACATAGTATTGCCCTCTTTCAAAGGTGACTGGCTGTAAACTTCTGCCCATAAGTGCTTGCATTAACATAATGCATTCTGTTGAAAGTGACTTGTTGATTCCATTCAATAACACATGGCTGTGTGATAATGGCAACTTCAGACCAATACTGCATGCAATTACTTGATGCAAAAGGACACATAAGGGAGCGAAACAGCAGTGTCTCCATTAGCATTTCCTCACAACCAGTTTCCAGGCTATGCAATGCTTGTATTAATGCACATTTGCTTAATTCATCAATTATATTTATCTAGTGTTTGTGAATTTCCGCACAAATTTCCACAACCCAGGCTCAATGGAAATAGTCCGCCAAAATGTTTGCGAAACCATAAATACGTTGCTTTAGGTATATTTCGTTTCATTTTTAAAATAACAAATCCACTAGAGGGCGCTGTCCACAGATTTGCAAATCTGAAATGCGTTACTGAAAAACATTTTTATTTGGTGTTTTTAAGGAATTTTTTTGCAAAACCTAAAATACGTTGCATCGGGTACATTTTGTTTCATGTTCAAGATAACAAATCCACTAGAGGGCGCCGTCTACAGTTTTGCAAATCTGAAATGCGTTAATGAAATACATTTTTATTTGGTAATTTTAAGGAATTTTTTTGCAAAACCTAAAATACGTTGCATCGGGTACATTTTGTTTCATGTTCAAGATAACAAATCCACTAGAGGGTGCTGTCTACAGTTTTGCAAATTCGAAATTTATTATTGAAATACATTTTTATTATTATTTTTAGGTTTTTTTTTCATATGCTGCTTTGAGTACATTTCATTGCACGTTTCAGATGACAAATCCACTAGAGGGCGCTGTCTAAAGTTTTGCGAATCTGAAATTCATTACTGTAATACATTTTTTATTGGTATTTTTAGGGTTTTTTTTGCAAAACCTAAAATGCATTGCTTTGAGTACATTTCATTGCACGTTTCAGATGACAAATCTACGGTTTTGCAAATCTGAAATGTGTTGCTGAAATACATTATTATTAGTTGTTGTTGTTTTGACCTTTATTTGATAGGACAGTATAGAGGGAGACAGAAATGAAAGGGAGGGATCAGCAAAAGACCTCGAGCCAGGAATCAGCTCACTGTAACAACAAGGCTATTGTCACTGACTTCTGAAACACATGTTGTTGTACGTTTCAGAAACACGTCCTTCTTGTACATGAAATAAGAAGGCAGGGTTTGTCGTAAGGATAACCTGAGTAACAAATTACTGACCTAAACTCTTTCCTAAAGCCAACCTATAGTGTTTTCAGAAGCAAACTTTAGAGAAAAGTGCACTGAGACCATGTAGTTTCACCTTGATTTTACATTCCTTTTATCTCTTTGGTGGAAGCATGCTTTGCTGGACTCGAACTTGAGTGCTCTGCAGCACCATACAAAGTGACAAATAAACTAATCAGGCCAGAAAAGTGGTCCGTATGGAAATGGATAAATGACAAACGTAACCATAGTCAGTGTTAGAGTGATAGTTCACCCAAAAATGTACAATTGCTCACTGTTTGCTCACCTTCGAGTGGTTTCATATCTTAATGAGATTCCTTAAAGACAAAAAAAGAAAACCTGTAACCATTGAATTCCATAATCAAAAACAAATATTATGAAAGTCAATGGTTACAGGTTTGCAACATTTTTCAAAATATCTTCTTCTGTGTTTAACACAGGTTTGGGAAAAACTCAACGGTGAGTAAATATCGACAGAATTTTACATTTTGGATCCCTTCAATCTATCTTTTTAAGTTGTTTTCTGGTGTTAATTCAGTGTTGTGCGAAGAACTGAATAAAAATAATCCTTTAATATGCTCACTGTAAATATCAGTGGTATAAAAAAGGTACAAATTTTTACAAATTTTACCTAGAACCTGCAGTCAAACATGTTTAAGTACGTAGCACATATTTCCAATGAGCCTGAGGTTGATTTCAGCTGACTCCATGTTGCATTTGATGGCTGTGGGAATTTGAAAATTCCCCCCGTCCAAATCTTGAATGGCACGCAGCGCTAAATCCACCTCTTTCTCTCTTTCATTTTTTGCGTTCAGAATCAGATTAGCGGGAGATAAAGATGTAATTAGCCGGCGTCTGCGACTCGCTAAGCAAGCGGACCGTCATATTCTCTCCGTCCCCCATCTGGTGAACAGGCAGAGCTCATAAATCAAGCTCAGTCCAGGCGCTGACAGAATCCTCTTCAAGGACAGCTGTGCCTTTGAGTCTGGAGCCCGATGTGGAGTCCGATCCCCTACAGGCTAATTAACCGCCACTTAAGAGCACACGGCGAAGAGGCTTTGACGTAAAGCAGCGGTGCGCGACTTAATGCACAACGGCCGCTGCGATGCAACTGTTCACAATGACCCCGCATGAGCGCTGACCGCTCACTTTGCAATGTTAATGCTGTATAGTATAATAGGATAATGTTGCGCTCCCTGAATATGTGCTCCATTATTGCATTTTTAGCCAGCTAAAACCCTGGAATACAAGCGTAAACCACCTCCGTGAAGTTGGCACCCCATAAAAACAAATAATCCCCAAAACTATGCCATTCGTTTGTGCTACGTTTGTGCTGATTTGTGCCGCAAAAACGAACGTTTGTGCTGGTTTGGGGTCTGAGATATTAAGCATTATTTTTTTTAACGTGTGACGTCACTCTCCACCCCATGTTGCGCAATTGACTTCAAAACAGCACAGGTCGTTTGTGCTCGGTTTGTGCTGGTTTGTGCCGTTAAAACGAACACGGTATCTGTTTTCCTCTTTTAGATATAAGCAAAATATTTCGGGAGCCGTGACGTCACTCTCCACCCCATTTCCTCCAAATCGCACAAAACTGGTATCATTCGTTTGTGCTGGGTTTGTGCTGGTTTGTGCCGTTAAAATAAACACTTTATCTATTTTCGTTGTTTAGATATAATCAAAATATTTCGGGAGCCGTGACGTCATTCTCCACCCCATGTTGTCAAAATCACACCAAATGGTCTTATTCGTTTGTGCTCGGTTTGTGCTGGTTTGTGCCGTTAAACTTAACACTTTATCTATTTTTATTGTTTAGATATTGCCTTATCAAAACATTTCGGGAGCCGTGACGTCACTCAGCGCCCCATATTTCCTCTAAATTGCACAAAACAGGTGTCATATGTTAGTACTGGATTTGTGCTTGTTTGTGCCATAACAATTAACACTTTATCTATGTTTATTGATTAGATATTGCTAATCAAAACATTTCGGGAGCCGCGACGTCACTCAGCGCCCCATTATTTCCTCTAAAATGCACAAAACAGGTGACATTCTTTAGTGCTGGATTTGTGCTGGTTTATGCCATTAAAATAAACACTTTATCTGTTTGTATTGTTTAGATATTGCCTAATCAAAACACTTTGGGAGCCGCGACGTAACTCTCATATTGCACAAAACAGCTGTCATTCAATTGTGCTGGTTTTGCCATTTATAAACACTTTATCTGTTTTCCTTGTTTGGATTTAACCAAAATATTTGGTTAGATTTGTGCTGGTTTGTGCCATGAAAAGGAACAACAGATATATATATATATATATATATATATATATATATATATATATATATATATATATATATATATATATATATATATATATATATTTGTGCACAAATATGTTACTTTCGTTTGCTCACAAATTGTGCTCGTTTGTGCTGCAAAAACATTATTTGTAAAAAAAATAATATCAGATCATTAAGAGGTCTCTCCACCCCAGTTGCTACATATTTACTAAAATAGTCTCATTTGTGTTATGACATTAAAAAAATTGCAAATATATGACAGAAGATTGTGATACAATATGAGACACATTAAATTCATAGGCCTACTTTCCACTGACTGAAAATCATCCACCCGCACAGTTGGCCTCAAACTAAAATATAATTCGTATATTTTTCTTGGAAAAAAATGTCTTTTTGAAACAAATTTCGTATATAGTTTGTCTCTTTAAAAGCCGCTTTTCCAATCGTTCGGACCCTTTTTTTATGCTGAGCTGTTAGGCTCACATTCCGTGCTAAACCAGGTAAGACAGCAAATCAATTTTATTTGGAGGGAAAATTACCTAAATTTAACGTGATGAATGAAAATGATTGGAGGGGAAATAAATTTATCAAAAATTTCATACATTAAGGAAAGATAAACAATGATAATAAAACAATAAGTGCATTTGTATTATAGTGGCAGAAATATATTTTTTGAGAGGCCTTGGGCAAAGTAAGCGTGCACTTTCACTAATAAAAAATATAGCACTTAAATTATTTCATTTTTAACAATCAATAAATTACACAGAGGTTTTATATCAAAAGTTGATAAAAATATAAAATATACATTTTGTTGGTAAAATAACCATTTAAACAATGGCTGTTATTTATTTTAGTATTCAAACACTAAGTACCGATTTTTTCAAGTGAAATAAGAATGAAAATGAAACAACAGCATATCAGGATGTAAAGCATATTCATATTAAAGCAATTCCTGGTTGAGATTTTAGAAAATATAGCTACCCAGTATAAATTAAAGATCATAGAGAAATTACATGTCCCCAAAAATGTCCAGCTTATATTTAACTGAATTGTATAAATATTGAAAAGTGCTCATTTTATTTTTATTAAATTTTTGTTTAATATTTGTTATTTTTTAATAGCAAAAACAATATCAACATTTAAGAATCTATATTTATGTTATTCATTCATTCATTCATTCATTCATTCATTCATTCATTCGACTTAATTATTGGTGCATATAGGCTATAATTTAAATTATACAACAGTACCTTGGACAGCTACAGTGCCACTAAACGCTTTCAAACAAAAGTCCAAAAAACTAAAGTTTTAAAGTTTAAATTAATTTTCTCCGGTGACGGCCGACATCACAACACGTCGTATAACCGTCCTTCAGGTGGTAGCCTATAGCCGGCATTAAATTACAAAACAAGCTGTCTGGGCCTTGAATTAAAAAAGTTTAGTTATTTCCTCATTGTTTAAAGAGTCTACAACTTATTAAATATAAAATAAATATAATAATAATTATAATAATGACAATAATAAGAAGATAACTAAGGATAACTAAAATATAACAAAATATTACATGTTTATCTTTTATTAAACCAAATCAAAATGGTCAAAATAACATTCTACAGCCCGTGATAAAAACGCACAGTGTTTACCAATTAAGTGAATGTAAATATTTTATATGATTGTTGTTATTGTTATTATTATTATTAATTGTAATTAATTAATCAATTATTTATTGTTATTTTATTGCCATTTGGACATTGTTCTTTTACTGTATGACAAACAACACAATCACGAAAACCAAAACTTATCTGTAAAAAACGCATAGCCTATGTGTTTGCGTGTGTTATAATCTATTTTTCCCCATAAAATAAATATTGACTAAATAAGTCCACTAAAGCTGCTTTACTTATAGGCCTACCTACCACAACAGAAAAGTTTAGGCTGCTAGTTTAAATACGAAAGCAGCCTAATATGGACGACCAGATGATAAGAGTATTTAAGAGAAAATCGCAGCATGGTTAAACAGGTAAAAAAAATGTATATTAATACATTTTTATAAAATTAATAAATAAAATTAATACAAATTATATATATATATATATATATATATATATATATATATATATATATATATATATATATATATATATATATATATATATATATTTTTTTTTTTTTTTTTCCCCTCTATTGTTAAGCATGCTGGCTACTCATATGAGACTAAAACGAAGTAGATAAGTAAAGCAGGGTTGTAGCCAATTATCTTTATATTGGCCAAGCCCTTTTACTTGGATTAAATCTGTCAAAATGATGTTCGCATCCTTCATGCTTTTTCTAATAATAAAAAGATCTCAGAATAACCTTGGCCTAGGCTATTTAAAAAAAATAAAGCACCTTAAACAAAATTTCTATCAGCCCAAACAAATTTAAATATTTTAAAATATGCGGGTAGCTGATATAATTATCTTTCATTCAATATTTTAATAAAAGAAGCAACACTAACGAAACTTTCAGGTACAATCCAGCACAAATGAAACGAACATAACGAGATTATTTTAGTAAATATGTAGCAACTGGGGTGGAGAGACCTCTTAATGATCTGATATTATTTTTTTTACAAATAATATTTTTGCAGCACAAACGAGCACAATTTGTGAGCAAACGAAAGTAACATATTTGTGCACAAATATATATATATATATATCTGTTGTTCCTTTTCATGGCACAAACCAGCACAAATCTAACCAAATATTTTGGTTAAATCCAAACAAGGAAAACAGATAAAGTGTTTATAAATGGCAAAACCAGCACAATTGAATGACAGCTGTTTTGTGCAATATGAGAGTTACGTCGCGGCTCCCAAAGTGTTTTGATTAGGCAATATCTAAACAATACAAACAGATAAAGTGTTTATTTTAATGGCATAAACCAGCACAAATCCAGCACTAAAGAATGTCACCTGTTTTGTGCATTTTAGAGGAAATAATGGGGCGCTGAGTGACGTCGCGGCTCCCGAAATGTTTTGATTAGCAATATCTAATCAATAAACATAGATAAAGTGTTAATTGTTATGGCACAAACAAGCACAAATCCAGCACTAACATATGACACCTGTTTTGTGCAATTTAGAGGAAATATGGGGCGCTGAGTGACGTCACGGCTCCCGAAATGTTTTGATAAGGCAATATCTAAACAATAAAAATAGATAAAGTGTTAATTTTAACGGCACAAACCAGCACAAACCGAGCACAAACGAATAAGACCATTTGGTGTGATTTTGACAACATGGGGTGGAGAATGACGTCACGGCTCCCGAAATATTTTGATTATATCTAAACAACGAAAATAGATAAAGTGTTTATTTTAACGGCACAAACCAGCACAAACCCAGCACAAACGAATGATACCAGTTTTGTGCGATTTGGAGGAAATGGGGTGGAGAGTGACGTCACGGCTCCCGAAATATTTTGCTTATATCTAAAAGAGGAAAACAGATACCGTGTTCGTTTTAACGGCACAAACCAGCACAAACCGAGCACAAACGACCTGTGCTGTTTTGAAGTCAATTGCGCAACATGGGGTGGAGAGTGACGTCACACGTTAAAAAAAATAATGCTTAATATCTCAGACCCCAAACCAGCACAAACGTTCGTTTTTGCGGCACAAATCAGCACAAACGTAGCACAAACGAATGGCATAGTTTTGGGGATTATTTGTTTTTATGGGGTGCCAACTTCACGGAGGTGCGGAAACCTATTTAAAGTCCAATTCAAAGCCACTGTGCATTGTAAAAATGTATTTTCGTATTTTGTGATTCATTATTTAATTTTTTTCCTCATTTATTCATGCTTTTGAATTGCAATATGGGAGCTTGATCTTTCTTCCAACAATTTTTAAGCTTGAAAAGTATGAAAAAGTGACTTTTATGAACATTTTTAGTAGTGTAAAGTCATATATTGTCTGTGTTGGTGTTGTATATTAAGGCACAAACACCTTGTAATAAATTAGCAGTACATTTTCTGTTCTTTTACACACTTATTTCTCTATATATCTCTTCTGCATTATATTATTTTCAAACTACTAAAATGTCAATAAAAGTCACTTTGTTAAACTGTTGAGTTGAATTTTCAACATCGACAAGTCGACAGACAAGAGATCAACATCTCAAAATGCAATTCACAACCATAAATAAACACTTGTGAATCACTAAATATGGAATCTGTTCATTAACAGAAATGGTTTTACAGTGTGCTGTTATTAATGAAGAGCGTGCATTCATGAAGCAAGCCTTGTATAAGGCCCAGTATTAAATGCAGTGGCCATAAAATATAACTTACAAATGTCTGACTGTCTTTGCATTAGATTATATATATATATTTATATATATCTGTATATATATATATATATATATATATATATATATATATATATATATATATATATATATATATATATATATATATATATAAATATATATATATATATATATATAAAGTTTTTATTCATAATTTTAATGATGTAATTTTAAAAAAATGTTATTTTAATTGTAAGTTTTAGTCATTTGTTGGGTTTATTTTCTTTTTAGTGAAGTTTTACAAACTAGTATTGAGAGGAGCATGTGATATGATTGATCGCGGCTGGCCTCTTATCCATAATCAAGCAATAATCCAATCAGATTTAATAGACAGATTTTGCCCTACTTTCTTATCTTGGTTTTGGAAAGGTCCCTCCTTCCACCCCAACTGCTACTTTTACCAGTGGGAGCTCTCGAGACCTACCTGATCTCGGACCCCCTGATATGCTTATTGACCAGACGGGAGCACTGGGCTCAATTATCTCTGAGCTCAGGGTTCTCTCCTGGGGCAGCATGCCAAACCTGCTATTAGCGTCAAGCATATCTAAGTGGGAACTTCTGAAATATTACTTTTCAGGTTGTCAGATGTTAGTTATTTTACTACTATTGAGAAATTATTAATTTAATCATGCAAATTTTACATTTAGTTAGTTTAAGTATTTTGTTAGAGTTAGAAAGATATATATATATAAACTCTAACAACATACCAAAACTCTAACTAAATGTAAAATTTGCATTATTAAATAATAATTTCTCAATAGTAGTAAAATATATATATCACTGACCAAAGCAAGATCTCTTATTTTTCATTTAGTTACACTTGGTAACAAAATAAATATTGAAAATTGTAATTACATTATTAAATTTAGTAAATGAATCTGTATAATTTCAGCAATTCATTTTATTTGTGTACATCATAACTAATTGAAAACAAAAAAAGCTTCCTTCAATCAGTGAAATACAAAAAAGGACATGTAAACAATAGTTAAATTCCTTAAAACACAATACTTAAAATAATAAAATGAAAATGTTTTTTAATTCCATTATGAAATTAATATAATTTTATACCCTGGCCTCTAGCCTCCTTGTTAGAGCAACCGACTCCCATACAAAGTACTGCTGGTTTGATACCAGCTCAGACCAGGTTGGGTGCAGTAGGACTCACTTGGGGGCTCGTCCGGGATGGGAGTGAGGTTTAGGGGGGTAAGTGTAATGAAGGCCAGCTAACAAAGTGCTATAGGTGCTCTAGCAACAAACACTAGAAGCCATGGTCTTTAGCCTTCTTGTTAGAGAAACCAACTCCCACACAAAGAATCGGCAGTTTGATCCCAGCTTATACTGGGTTGGGTGCAGTAATTGATGAGTTACACTTGGGGGCTCGTCCGGGATGGGAGTTAGGTTTATGAGCATGAGAGTAATGAAGGCAAGCTAGCAAAGTGCTATGCAGGTAAACCTCACTCCTCTGACATTTAAAGGTCATCTAGCAACAGACATTAGATGCCATGGTCTTTTGCTTCTTGTTAGAGCAACCGACTCCCAAACAAATAATCCCCAGTTCAATCCCAGCTTATACTGGGTTTGGTGCAGTAGGAATGGTGGGTTACACTTGGGAGCTCGTCCGGGATGTGAGTGAGGTTAAGGGGGTTGAGCGTAAAGAAGGCCAGCTAGCAAAGTGCTATGCAGGTAAACCTCACTCCTCTAACCTCAAAAGGTGCTCTAACAACAGATGCTAGAAGCCATGGTCTTTAGCGTCCTTGTTAGAGCAACCAACTCCCATACAAAGAATCGCCGGTTCCATCCCAGCTCTTTCCAGCTTGGGTGTAGTAGAACTAGTGGGTCACACTTTGGGACTCGTCCAGGATGTGAGTGAGGTTAAGGGGGGAGAGCGTAAAGAAGGCCAGCTAGCAAAGTGCTATGCAGGTAAACCTCAGTCCTCTAACCTCAAAAGGTGCTCTAGAAACAGACGCTAGACGCCATGGACTTTAGCCTCCTCGTTAGAGCAACCAACTCCCATACAAAAAATGGCTGGTTTGATCTGCGCTCAGACCAGTTTGGGTGCAGTAGGACTGGTGGGTTACACTTGGGGGCTTGTCCGGGATGGGAGTGAGGTTTAGGGGCGTGAGTGTAATGAAGGCCAGCTAGAGAAGTACTATGCTGGTAAACCTCACTCCTCTAACCTCAAAAGGTGCTCTAGCAACAGACGCAAGAAGCCATGGTCTTTAGCTTCCTTGTTAGAGCAACCGACTCCCATACAAAGAATCGCCGGTTCCATCCCAGCTCATTCCAGGTTGGGTGTGGTAGAACTAGTGGGTTACACTTGGGGGCTCGTCCGGGATGTGAGTGAGGTTAAGGGGGGAGAGCGTAAAGAAGGCCAGCTAGCAAAGTGCTATGCAGGTAAACCTCAGTCCTCTAACCTCAAAAGGTGCTCTAGCAACAGACGCTAGACGCCAAGGTTTTATGCCTCCTTGTTAGAGCAACCGACTCCCATGCAAAGAATCGCTGGTTCAATCCCAGCTCAGACTGTGTTGGGTGCAGTAGGACCGGTGGGTTACATATATATTTCCCTGACTGAGGCTGATTTTAAATTAGTTTTATGTAGCTGATGTACAAAAAAGTTTGAAATAATAATATAATTATAATAATACATAATAATGATTTAGCTCGTCTTTTATTATTGTTCTAAGTTTTCATAAATGTTTGGTATAAAAATATATACATATTTCCAGCTAGTTTTTCTGTAAATATATGCAATTTTAACAAAAATCAAGCCAATAAAAATCATTTTCAGACATAATTCATTCATCTATTAAACATCACTTTGAGAAATCTAGTGCATTGACATTCAGACAAGCAAATGTCAAAATCTATTTCCGTCACTGTATGAGGGTTGGATTTCAAGCACAAGCGCATATGATTTTGTTTTTGTTTCCCGTTTCTCTCGTCTCTAAAAACTTTTTTCTCCCGCTGTCAGTCTGCTTCACGCTTTCCCTCTCATGCTCACATCCGCATCGTCCTTGAGGTCCAGCATTCATCTCTGTGTACATGTATTCTCCTCAAATATAAGTAAACAAAAGAAAAAAAAAGTGTGCAGTGTTGTTGCAGTTGTCGGTGTGGGTAAAAACGCATGTAAATGTCTGTTCCGGGTGGAGTGTGATTATCGTGATGATGGAGCTGCTGCTTTTTTAATTTCTTGGGTTTGGGATCATAATTTCCCCTTGAGGACTGAGATGGAGGTCTGGGAACACACATCAGGGTCTGATCAAAGGGATAGTTCACCCAAAAATGTATTTGCTCACCCTCGTGTGGTCCTAAACGTTTATGAGTTTCTTCTGTTAATAAAGATATTGTAAAGAAAGTTGATAACCAGTACCATTGACTTCCATTGTAGGGGAAAAAATACAATGTATGTTAATGGTTACCGATTTTCAACATTCTTCAAAATATCTTCTTTTGTGCTTAACAGAATTAAAAAAACTCAAAACGGGTTTAAAACAAGTGGAGGATGAGTAAATAAAGGCATAATTTACATTTTTTTGAAGTGAACTATCCCTTTATAGGCTTTTTTGACCTCTGAAAGTCAGAAAATATCCTACACAAGCTCACTGTATGAAGTGATTTACTTTGATTACTAAATAAAAATAAGTAAACCTGATGCCTTAAAAGTGACAAGTTGGAAGTATTTAGTTGATTTAACTTAATGTTTATAATTATGGACATAGTTCATTTACTTATCAATTTTAAGGCCCTCAATTTTAATCACTTTTGTAAATAAAGTCAACTAAATACTTTAAAGGCAGCAGGTTTACTCGTTTATTTTAAGTACAGTCAATTAATCACTTTTAAAGCAACAAGTTGAGTCGTTTTTTTAAAGTAAAGTCAACTGAACGCTCTAAAAGCAACAGGTTAACTTACTTATTTTAAGTACAGTCAACTAATTACTTTAAAAGCAACAGGTTTACTCACTTATTTTAAGTCCAGTCAACTAGTTCTTTTAAAAGCAACAGGTTTACTTATTTATTTTATGTAAAGTCACCTAATCAACCTTAAAGCAACAGGTTTACTTGTTTATTTTAAGTACAGTCAACTAATCGTTTTAAAAGCAACAGGTTTACTCATTTTTTTAAGTGAAGTCAACTAATAAATTTTAAAGCAACAGGTTTACTCATTTATTTTAAGTAAAGTCAACTAATCGCTTTACAAGCAACAGGTTTACTCATTTATTTTAAGTAAAGTCAACTAATCGCTTTACAAGCAACAGGTTTACTCGTTTATTTTAAGTAAAGTCAACTAGTGATTTTAAAGCAACAGGTTTACTCATTTATTTTAAGTCAACTAGTGGTTTTAAAGCAACAGGTTTACTCATTTATTTTAAGTCAACTAGTGATTTTAAAGCAACAGGTTTACTCATTTATTTTAAGTCAACTAGTGGTTTTAAAGCAACAGGTTTACTCATTTATTTTAAGTCAACTAGTGATTTTAAAGCAACAGGTTTACTCATTTATTTTAAACAAAGTCCAGTTCGCAAACACCACATGTTTACAGACGGCTCTCCTGTGTCCGTCGTGCATATTAAATCACACTGAAGAAGTAGTTTAACAGCTCGCCTTTAAATATTTGTTTGATTATCGAAATCAATGCGCATAATGTTATGGTTCTTTTAGGAAGAAGTCATATAATTCAACAGTAAAACTCCTAACATCATTCATATCTACAGATTTAAAAGTGGAATTATTATGGATGAGACCAAATTGTGATTAATTATCATTTGTTGCAATGTAAGTTAAGAGTAAATGTGAAAGTTGAGGGCCACTGGATGGCAGCAGCAAATCATTCTGCATGATGCTTTTATTTTATGTACATTCATTTCTGTTTAATTTAGTGAGTACTTCTTTAAATTTAATGCACTTAAATCAAATCGTAGTCTTTAATTTATTGGGAGCTTTTAATATTAGTTATTATATCTTACAATAAATATTTGTTACTTAGCTATGGACAATATTAAGAATTTATAATTTATAGTTGTGGTTCAGTCAAACTTTTGATGAGATTTATTTTGACCAATGAGTTGAGAAATCAATAAAAAGAAAATTGAAATTTTGTGACCAAAAAAAAAAAAAAACAAGATTTCCAGTTATAACAAATTAAAATCTTTAATATTCTAAATTATCATTTTCCAAAACAAAAAAAAAGCTCTTATGTATTTTATTTTTTAAAGAAATTTGTTCTTAATGCTAATAGTCTCTTAATTTTTTTAATTGTTGTAAATATAAATATATATTTTCCCATAGCAGTTTGTTTGTTTGTATGTATGCATGTACTGTATGTAAAATGTAAAAAATTATATGAACAATTTTAGTCCATTGTAACTTAATAAAAAAAAGTTAATATATGTTCTAACTCAATTTTATACAGTACGTTATGCGAACAGTTAAGTCAGTTTAACAATCTAGGTTGAATGGACTTGTAAGGTTGTTAAGGCAACCAGGATTTTTTTTTTACAGTGTATGTATGCATGCGTGTGTGTGTGTGTGTGTGTGTGTGTGTGTGTGTGTGTGTGTGTGTGTGTGTGTGTGTGTGTGTGTGTGTGTGTGTGTGTGTGTGTGTGTGTGTGTGTGTGTGTCTGGCTGCCAAGGATATAATTTTTTTTATTTTTTATTTTAATTTGTAATTAAAAAACAGTAATAAAATCACAAAAATACTAGTAAAATTACTAAAAATGTAACTTCAATTTAAGTGTGGTTTATTTATAAAATAGTTTCGAGAGGATCACGTGCTTATGATCAACACGGCTGGCACCTTATTAGCTCTGTAATCTGCCCTATTAGATGATTACGGACGCATTATCAATAAGTTTTTCACTCCAGTCATCTTCGTCTTGAAGCTCCCCCCTCCCACCACTACTTGCTCCCCTTTTTTCATATAGGGCGACAGGGCGGCCCAGTGGCTAGCGCTCTTGCCTCACAGCAAGAACACCGCTGTTCCGACCTCCTATCGAGCCGGTTGGCGTTTCTGTGTGGAGTTTCCATGTTCTCCCTGTGTTCGCCTGGGTTTCCCCCGTGTTCCCGGGTTTCCTCCCACCATCCAAAAACATAAACCCTAGCTAATCGACTTAACCAAATTATCACCCAAGACGACCTTAGTTTACACTTCTCACACAGCGACAAGCAGGGGAGTTCTCGAGACCTACCTGAGTTCAAACTTCTCTCTCGCCTTTTTAATGGGAGGGAGCCCCGGGCTCAAGGATATTACGAGCTCAGGGCTCAGCATGCCAATTATGCTTTATTGATTATCAGCTAAGTGTGAACTCTTGAAATAAAAACAGAAAACATCAACATATAACAACAGTTTGACCAGGTCATTAAATGTAAAACAACCCAGCAACACATTTTCTCTGGTGTTTTTAACCTAGTAAGTTGATATCCCGATCTGACCAACCTGTGGTTTAGCTGGTTAGGTCTAACACCTGATAGATTGACACTAGTTCTTATAACCTTTCTAAAAGAACCAAAATTAAGCTCTCTGGCAACCACTTTGAACAGTACCTTCAGTATGGCTTGTGTTTTCTGAATTAGCAGCTGTCTCATAAATCCCTATAAATGTACACAGAGCTTTTATAGTTCATATTGAGACAGAGTATCTGGAGATTATAGAGAAGGTCAGTGTAACGGAGGCCAGCTAGTGTGTGCTGTGCAGGTAAACCTCACTCTTCTGACCTCTAAAATGTGCTCTAGCGACAGACACTAGAGGCCATGGTCTTTAGCCTCCTTGGTAGAGCACCCGGCTCCCATGCGGAAGGTTACATCAGCATAGCATGTACAGTTAAAGTCAAAATGATTTGCCCTCCTTTGATTGTTTTCTTCTTCTTCAAATATTTCCCAATGTTTAACAGAGCAAAGAGTCTTTCACAGTATTTCCTATAATGTTTTTTGGTCCCACTTTATAATAAGTGTCCTTAACTACTATGTATTTACATCAAAAAATAAATACAATGTACTTACTGTGTTCATAAAGTATTTGAGAACACTTGTGGTGCTCTTGAGTTGGGATAGGGGCTGGGTTAGGGACAGGTTTGGTGGTGTGGGTAGGTTTAAGGGTGGGTTAAGGTGTAGGGAATGGTCAGCAGTGTATTTACAAATGTGATTACAGATGTAATTACATACAGGTATTTAATCAAGCATGAGTACATGTATTTACACAATAAGTACATGTAACCAACTATTAATTCCTGTGTAAGTACATATTAGTTAAGGCCACTTAATATAAAGTGGGACCGTTTTAGTTCAGAGTTCAGAGAAAATCTAATTTGTTTTATTTCAGCTAGAATAAAAGCAGTTGCAAGTATCTAGGTTGAAACTTGACCTAGTTGATGAATCATCTGTTGAACTGCATCCCAATCATCACAAATACTGCAGAAGACCTACTGGAACCAACATGGACCCAAGCTTCTCACAGAAATCAGTCAAGTATAGTGAAGAAAAAGTCATGGTTTGGGGTTACATCCAGTATGGGGGCGTGCGAGAGATCTGCAGAGTGGATGGCCATATCAACAGCCTGAGGTATTAAGACATTTGTGCTGCCCATTACATTACAAACCACAGGAGAGGGCAGATTCTCCAGCAGGATAGCGCTCCTTCTCATACTTCAGCCTCCACATCAAAGCTCCTGAAAGCAAAGAAGGTTAATGTGCTTCAGGATTGGCTAGCCCAGTCACCAGATCAGAACATTATTAAGCATGTCTGGGGTAAGATGAAGGAGGAGCCATGAAGATGAATCCAAAGTGTCTTGATGAACTCTGGGAGACCTGCAGGAACGCTTTCTCTGCCATTCCAGATGACTTTATTAATCAGTGATTTGCGTCATGTCAGAGATGTATGGATGCAGTCCTCCAAGCTCATGATGGAGTCAGACACAATATTCATTCTGTTTCCACTGCAGCAGGACTTTATACTCTATACTGGACATTATTTCTGTTCAATGATGAGACTTTTATCCAAGCAAAGTCAGACCCCTACAGTCCTAATTAAATCATTAATAGTCAAGGCATGATCATATTTTATTTTGGTCAAATAAACGTAATCTAGAGGCCTTTGCCTTTCATATAAGCCACTTCTGACACCAAATGATCAAGTCAGATTATAATTTGTTGTTCCTAAAACTTGAATAAGCAACTAAAGACTTTTTGTCAGGTAGTGTATAAAGAAACATATTTAAAAAAAAAAGTAAAGAAACATACAGGAGGGCTAATAATTCTGACTTTAATGAATAAGCCAAGGATTAGGTCGTTTTATTATCTGGTAGTCTATTGTAGATAAGAGAGGATCAGTTGTGAGATTATCGGTACTGTGAATCATTAATTATACAGCAACTTCATGTCAGACGTGAATGTTTTGCTGTTGTTCAGGAACATAACGGAGTTTCTCAACAGAATTTCTCCAGCGTGAGAGAAAAGAGACCGCAGATGTGCTCAAGTCTTGCAAAATAGATGTTGCGTCTTAAAAAACGGCACGTTTGTCTGTGTGCACGAGGCAGGATGATAAAATAGGGGGAAATCTAGAGAGGAAAAATAAATACAAAAAGAGAGAATAGTAACTGAGCTCAGAGGATTTATCACAAATGACAAGAGAGTTTTTAATTCAAGGATGCCAAAAGCAAGCTTCTTATATCTGAATGTATCATTATATTATATATTATATTATTATGGGTGGCTCAGTGGTTAGTACTGTCGTTTCAAAGCAAGACGGTCGCTGGTTTGAGCCTCGGCTGGGTAGTTGGCATTTCTGTGTGGAGTTTGCATGTTCTCCCCGTGTCCGCATGGGTTTCCTTCGGTTGCTCCGGTCTCCCCCACAGTCCAAACACATACGCTATTGGTGAATTGAGTAAACTAAATTGGCTGTAGTGTATGAGTGTGTGTGTGAATGAGTGTGTATGTTTCCTAGTACTTTTGTGCAGCTGGAAGGGCATCCGCTGTGTAAAACATATGCAGGAAGAGTTGGCGGTTCATTCTGCTGTGGCGACCCCTGATAAATAAAGGACTAAGAAAAATGAATGAATTTTATTATTATTTTACATTTTATTTTTGAATTTTATTTTAATGTGTGTGTTTTTTTTTTCAATTTAATTATTTATAAATTATTTTTTTATGTTTTAGTTTTTTTGTTGTTTTATTATTATTAATATAAAAATTATTTTATTAACTAATAGTTTACCCAAAAACATATTCATGCAACTTATTTAGTTACCTATTTTTAGTTGGTTATGCTTATTTAGTTAGTTAATTTAGTTTATAAATTGCACATAAAACAATTTAGAGAACGCATACTTAGAATAAACTATTAAATAAACTAAAACGCTTATTGCAAACTGCATAATCTATATTTATCATGCATAAATTAACTGTACATAGATAGATAGATAGATAGATAGATGATAGATAGATAGATAGATAGATAGATAGATAGATAGATAGATAGATAGATAGATAGATAGATAGATAGATAGATAGATAGATAGATAGATAGATAGATAGATAGATAGATAGATAGATAGATAGATGATGGATGGATGGATGGATGGATGGATGGATGGATGGATAGGTGGATGGAGGGATGTTTGGATGGATGGATGGATGGATGTATGGATGGATAGATTGATAGATAGGTGGATGGAGGGATGTTTGGATAGATGGATGGATGGATAAATAGATAGATAGATTGATAGATAGGTGGATGGAGGGATGTTTGGATAGATGGATGGATGGATAAATAGATAGATAGATAAAAAATAGATGAATGAAGGATTGGGTGGATGGATGTACATTAGTTAGATAGACGGATGGAGGACTAGGTGGACAGATGGAAAATTAATGGATGGGTGTATTATGGATGGGTGAAAGATAGACATAAGGATAGACAGATGATTGGGTGGATAGATGGGAATTGGATGCATAGATGTAAAACGGATGGATGGATGGATGGATGGATGGATGGATGGATGGATGGATGGATGGATGGATGGATGGATGGATGGATGGATGGATGGATGGATGGATGGATGGATGGATGGATGGATGGATGGATGGATGGATGGATGGATAGATGGATGGATGGAGGGAGGGATGGATGGATGGATGATACCTGAATGGATGGACAGTTGGGTGGATGGATGTAAAGACAGACAGACGGATAGACAGACAGATAGACAGACAGACAGACAGACATATACAGACAGACAGACAAACAGAGAGATAGATAGATAGATAGATAGATAGATAGATAGATAGATAGATAGATAGATAGATAGATAGATAGATAGATAGATAGATAGATAGATAGATAGATAGATAGATAGATAGATAGATAGATAGATAGATAGATAGATAGATAGATAGATGTTATTATAGAGTTTACTGTAATGTGAATGGCTGTTAGAAACAGATGGTTTTATGTCGATCATTTGCATGTTTCAGTAAGAATTCTCTAATTACTAATGTGCATAATCAGGACTAATTAAGTTGTCAGAACAGCACACAGGCATTAAGACGACAGAACAGGGCCGGTTTCTCAGAAAGCAGCGGGCGATCGAGCCACCGCTGTGCATCCCGATGAGTGCTTCATTTACACTGTCAACAACAAACACACACACACACACACATGTTGTTATTGGTGGTTTACAGGGACTCAGGGATAGGCGTAATGTATTTAATACTGTAAAAAACACTTAATATATGGCTCTACCCCTAAATCAACCCTCACAAAAAAACCTGTCAAAAGACACCATAAAGTATAACTTTGAACCATTTTGAATTACAAAGACACAAGGCATGTCCTCGTTAACCACAGTAGAGTCCAACTAAGTCATACACATCATTATGCAAATGTCTGTCATTGTAAATCACCAAAACCAATACACACAAGCACACAC
The DNA here is from genome assembly GCF_049306965.1 of Danio rerio. Classification (NCBI taxonomy): domain Eukaryota; kingdom Metazoa; phylum Chordata; class Actinopteri; order Cypriniformes; family Danionidae; genus Danio; species Danio rerio. The sequence continues at coordinate 55,414,523 of NC_133191.1, forward strand.
ACACTGTCAGCAGGGCTTTCTGGGCGTGTGTTGATGTGTGTCCTCCAGACCTCCAGCTCAGTGCCTCTGTAATATAGCCGTCTGTCCGTCTGTGTGCGAGTCTGAGTGTGTGAGTTTGTGCGTGTGTGTTTTCTGGCCTCTTACGGCAGGCATGATGGCTGGTGATTCTGGTTTTTCTCTGTATTTGTGGACTGTGCAGGCCAATCAGCTGAAGAACAGAACGTCGTCTTCCACAACGACACTTTCTGTGTTGTGATGTAACCTTTCTTTCGACCGCCTTTCCTTTACAGTTTCTATTTTTTTCCCCTGTCCTTTGTTTTTAGGTGTGTGTAAATTTTTTAATCCACAAAGAGTAAAAAAAAGTCAAGAATTTAAATGGAAGGAGAAAAATAAAGTGAGTTTTGTTTTTAACATAACCCCGCTCTGAGTCTCTTTCTGTGTGTGTGTGTGTGTGTGTGTGTGTGTGTGTTTACTTCTCTTGATCTCATCAAAGCATCTGCACTGCTGAGAAGATTAAGTTTAGATTAAGATGTGTTGTGGATAAGTTGTAAAGAATATATATATATATATATATATATATATATATATATATATATATATATATATATATATGTATATATATATATATATATATATATATATTCTTAAATATTATAATATATTATTTTATTGTTTATTTTACATCCAGGGTTCCTGAACTAAAGAAATAGTAACTAAAGTTGAAACCACTCCCACCCCCCATTAAATATAACTTAACTCTAGTTTATTACACCTGAGTTCAATTTCTCTTACCACGCCCAGAGCTGATTACTGCCACACCTGTTCGCAATTAATAAATCCAACCCAAGCTCATTCTGGAAACATAGCCCATGTTTCTGGAGACCGCGATTTACGTAGCCGGAGGTACGTAAAGGCCGTGTTTGGTTTTTTTTCGAGCGAACGCTGCGGGGCGGTGTGGCGGTGTGGCGGTGTGGCGCCGCTCCGCCCCTCCTCTTCGCGCTCGCCGGCCGACGGCTCGCCTCCGAGTGGAGGGCTTTCCCGACGCAATCAGTTTGTCCGCCTAGCTCACAGCGTTGCGTCGGCAGAGCGGAGGCCCCGGAGGAGGAGGACGAGCCGGAGCCGGCCGTGGTGGACGACGACCGGGATCGAGTCCGGGGAACGGCGGGTTCCGGAAATCAGGTAAGACGAAAAACGGAATCCGAAAAATAAGGGCGAGAACGCGGCGGGATCCGAAAACGCGGTCGAAATCGAAGACGGGGCCTTTTGCTTTTTTTTTTTTTGTTTTTTGTTTTTTCGATCCGGCGGCTATTCGCGCGAGAACGGCGCGGGCGCGAACGCCGCGCGCTCCCGAGACGCAAAAAAGCGCGCACAGCAGCCTCTCGCGGATCTGCGAAAACAAAAAAACGCTCGAATACGTACCTCCCGGGACGTAAATCGCGGTCCGCAGAAACATCCGCGGGGCTACGTTTTCACAATGAGCCCGGGTTGAATAAATCACTTCAATTGGACTTGCCTGACAAAGTCAAGTAGACCAAAAGATCCTTTAGACATTATGGCAAGATCCAAAGAAACTACCAACAAAGAAGATCCACCAGTCTGGAAAAGCCATTTTGAAAGTTTTGAGACTTCAGCGAACCACAATGAGAGTCATCATCATTCACAATTGGCAAAAACGTGGATCAGTGGAGAACCTTACCAGGAGTGGCCAGCTGATCAAAATCACCCCTAAAAATCCAAAAAATCACACATGCTTCAGTTGAAGGGCACCTATGTTACCCCTATTTCCAGATTTACAGTCTTTTGTGTCTCCAGAATGAGTCTGTAAAGTTTCAGCTCAAAACACCCATCAGATTTTGTATTATACCCTTGATGGGTTTCTATTTTATAGCTCTGAGCAGCAGGTAGCGTTTTTTCTTTTTTTTTGTACTGCGCCTTTAAGACAAGTCCTTCATGCCCACCGTTTCCACATGCCTGTCAGCGTGCCTTAATCTCCTCCCTCGGCTGCTTTAAACCACAGACAGGCATGATAGAAGACGATCACATCCAACGTTTGTGAGAAATACTACAGTAAGACCTTTACCAATAGTTTACTTGTTATCTTTGACTTATATATAAATTTGTTTGATGATCTGAAACATCAAAGTGTGACAAACATGCAAAACAATACCTAATCAATAAGTGGCAAATACTTTTAAACCAAACAGAATAGATAGCAGGCAGGATGAGAGTCGCCTTCAATAATCTAGCATATAGTTCTCTTTTTATTCCTATACAGCCAAGCTGGAATAATGCAGACTGAAGTGAAGGGACGTCACCAACACTGACCTGCTTTAATTCAACAGAAACGTCCACAGATTGACCATCAGCATCATCCGTCCTTCAGCTCAAATCAACACTGCACAGAACAGAAGAGAATTCTCTGATTATTCCCTCAAAACACTCTGATTACAATCACGCTTCAGTTTTGCTGGATCCATTTTACCTTGATTTCTCGAAGCTGCTTTTTGAAAACTAGCTGAATCTCGTGTTGTACTTTTGAATAGAGCATCTCATAGCTTTAGAAAGCGGATTGTAGATTAATGTTTTGGAAATGTGCCCCTTATTTAATTTGAAATAAAATACAGAAATAGTGAGAATAAATTATCATTTTAAAGAGATGCAGTTTTCTGTCTCGCATGATCCTTCAGAATTCACTCTGATATTTTGATTTCATTATTAAGAAACATTTATGATTAATCATTTTTGACATTTTTCATGGTACGATAAATACACTCAGCGGCCACTTTATTAGGTACACCTTACTAGTACCGGGTTGGAACCTATTTTGCCTTCAGAGCTGCCTTAATCCTTCGTGGCATAGATTCGACAAGGTACTGAAAAATATTCCTCAGAGATTTTGCTCGATATTGACATGATAGCATCACAGTTGCTGCAGATTTGTCAGCTGCACATCCATAATGCCAATAAAAATTAATCCCGCTCCACCACATCCATAACGGTGCTCTATTGGATTGAGTTCTGGTGACTGTGGAGGCCACAGACCTCAGGTAGATGGATAGATGGATGGATGGATGGATGGATGGATGGATGGATGGATAGATAGATAGATAGATAGATAGATAGATAGATAGATAGATAGATAGATAGATAGATAGATAGATAGATAGATAGATAGATAGATAGATAGATAGATAGATAGATAGATAGATAGATAGATAGATAGATAGAATATGAAATATGGATTATGAGTGGATGAAGGATTGATTCAGTAGTAGATAGTAGATAGAAGAAAAAAATGAATAGATGAATGTAGATCAGGATTTTTTAGATTTAATATATTAGGTATATAGATGGATGAATGGATGGATGGATGGATGGATGGATGGATGGATGGATGGATGGATGGATGGATGGATGGATGGATGGGCAATTGAGTGGATGGATGGATGAATGATTGATTTGGTGGATTGAAGGAAGATAACCTGACCAAGAATCTTTCTGTGGGGTTTTACTTCTCTTGATCTCTGATGTGAATCTCCCATTCCACCACATCCCAAAGGTCCTCTATTGGATTGAGATCTAGTGACTGTGGAGGCCACAGGCCTCAGGTGGATGGATGGATGGACGGATGGACGGATGGACGGACGGACGGACAGACAGACAGACAGACAGACAGACAAATAGATAGATAGATAGATAGATAGATAGATAGATAGATAGATAGATAGATAGATAGATAGATAGATAGATAGATAGATAGATAGATAGATAGATAGATAGATAGATAGATAGATAGATAGATAGATAGATACATACATACATACATACATACATACATACATACATAAATTAAATGGTTGGATGAAGGACTGGCTGGACAGACGAAGGATAGATGGATGGATGTAAAATAGATGTATGGATCGATGGATGTATTATGAGTGGATGAAGGATTGATTCAGTAGTAGATAGTAGATAGAAGAAAAAAAGGAATAGATGAATGTAGATCAGGATTTTTTAGATTTAATATGTTAGGTATATAGATGGATGAATGGATGGATGAATGGATGAATGGATGGGCAATTGAGTGGATGGATGGATGAATGATTGATTTGATGGATTGAAGGAAGATAACCTGACCAAGTCTCTTTCTGTGGGGTTTTACTTCTCTTGATCTCTGATGCGAATCTCCCATTCCACCACATCCCAAAGGTGCTCTATTGGATTGAGATCTGGTGACTGTGGAGGCCATTTGAGTACAGTGAAGTCATTGTCATGTTCAAGAAACCAGTCTGAGATGATTCACGCTTTATGACGTGGTGTTATCCTGCTGAAAGTAGCCATCAGAAGATGAGTACACTGTGGCCATAAAGGGATGGACATGGTCAGCAACAATACTCAGGTACACGATGCTCAGTTGGTAAAATCCCCCACACCATTACGCCACCAGCAGCAGCCTGAACTGTTGATGCAAGGCAGGATGAATCCATGCTTTCATGTTGTTGATGCCAAATTCTGATCCTACCATTGAATGTGGCAGCAGAAATGGAGACTCATCAGACCAGACAACGTTTCTCCAATCTTCTATTGTCCAATTTTGGTGAGCCTGAGTGAATTGTAGAATCATGCTTAAGCTAAAAAAAAAAAAAAATATCCTGTGTTTGTCAGAAAGTGCTTATTATACTCGTTTAAACAAACGTCTTGCTTTAATTCTGAATTCTGAAGATCCCTGAAAACTGAAGGCCTCTATGATCAGTACAAAAAAAATCAACACAATAATCTAAACGTGGAGCTGAAAGCATCCTCACTAATATGACCGTACTATAATAACAACACTGAATCAACCTTTAGAGAAGTGGAGTGTGTGAGCGTTTGTGTTTATTTCTGAGGCCGTTTCTCCTGCTGGTTGATAATATGCCAAACACAGCTGAGCTAGAGGTCTGTTCTGTGTCACAAAGTCTACAGAAAACCCAGGCGGACACACTGAACAATCTGACCCTCGTAACACGCCGCAGACCAAACACTCCTTCGACTTTATTATTTACATGCCAACCAAACGTTACTGCACTCTCTCCATATGCTGATGATGAAGTAGCAGTTAAAGTCCCTGTGAGATTAAATTAATGTTTAATTTAGATGTTAGTATCACTCTTAATGTTATCTACAGTAGTCAACTTTTGAAGTGGATCAAAATCTTTCATCAAAGTTGTGCTAGAAATATTGAACAACACCAGAGCTTAATCTGAGCCGGATCCGGTTCCGGAAAATTTCAGATATTTGTGTTTTGCCTTCTGGTATTTGTTTTAAGAGATCCGACATTAAATTTTGCCTGGTGAACACCTACGCGTGTGTGTGGTGAGAGAGAGAGAGAGAGAGAGAGAGAGAGAAAGAGAGAGAGAGAGAGAGAGAGAGAGAGAGAATTGAATTGAATTGAGAAAAAGCTGACATGACGCTACCCAAATAGCATACGAATGTGGGCCACTTTAGGCAGTTATGCGCATACCTGTCAACATTGGGATGTGAAAATAAGGGATATGCCCACCATAATAAGCGATATTATAGTAACCTACCCCCCCCCCCCCCCCACCCCCCACCCTTTAAAAATTCCCCAAATTACTAAATAAGTTCATTTGGAGCTGTATCATTGTAAATAGTCAGTTAAATAGTCAATATTATGTTTTAAAACTTAAAAAATGCACACATCTAACCTTATAAATGACAGCATTCGACTGCTTTCCTTACATTTTATGCTCATTTAAGATGAAATTAGTTGTGTTTGGAAAAAAAAAAACACCAAGATCGACATCCTTATATGTTATTATTATTAATTATGTGTGTATGTCTGTTTTTTTTTTTTTTTTTTGGACTTAGCTTTATTATTAATAAAAATACACTCAACCAGAAACAAGTTGTCAGTTGTGGTGAGATGCAAAAAAAAAAAAACAATACTTCATATAAGAGCTATTCAAGAACCAAAACCTGAATGAAATCATCTCAATATTATGGCTACTGTAGTGCAAGTAAAACAATTCACTTCAATCTAACGAATAATTGAATTTTTTTTTTTGTCTGTTTAAACAAGCACCCAAAAGCTAGACTTTTTTTTCTCTCTGCTTTAAATCGCGTGTACAGAATCCGTCTGGGAAACAGCATCTGTTTATCACTATGGAGCACGTCAGCTGACGGTTATATGACTGTTTTGAGGGTTGTATGGGATGGGTGACGGCACCTGTAATCAAAAGGAAATGGAATTGCGCTGTTTTAAATATTTATTTATAAGTGTTTTCATTCCTAAACAGAGCGAAAGCACAGAAGACTCACGCTTTAGAGCATGGGGCGACCCCTGGTGGTTCGGCGGTATGGGTTGCCTATAGGGAGGCTTGGCTGTTTAGAGAAAGACTGAAAATATGGGAGAAATACGGGAAAATACCTTTGCGGGATGATAGCGGGATAGAACTGTAAATACGGGAGAATCCCGGGAAAAACGGGAGGGTTGACAGGTATGGTTATGCTGCACTGGTGGTATTCCTTCGGCCCAGGAAAAATGAATGTGAGCCTGAAGTAGCCCACCTGTACAATGGCAAAGACGGGTCAAAGATTCAAATTCATATATGGGACATTAAAGGCAAAGATTTGGCACTTATGACAAAATGTAATCTGAATGTGAGCCCAATGTGGAAAATGATCAATTTGGCCCAAATGATGGAGGACAAATGTGAGCCACAGTTGGCAAAATAGTGGCATAGTCATTTAAGGGTAATCTGGGTCTAAACCTAAAGTGGCTCACATGTGTAGGAGCAAATGTGGCCCAGTTATCTTAAGACATATGTGGCCCATTTTTGGCAAATATTTGGCACAGTAAGCTCTGGTTATTGCAGCTGTGAGCCTAATGTGGCAGAGGCATGATTTCCGGGAGATTATCAGTCGTTTGCGGGCATCTGGGAGTCTCTGTGCATTTGCGGGAGACTCCCGGGACTTCTGGGAGACATGGGATGTCTGGAATGACCTCCCGCCCTACTCATAATTCTCTCTTCATATAGCCGCATGCCTATTATATGTTCATAAAACACTGTGATGTAGCCGTGCTCGGATCGTATTTCTTTCTCACTACAATCGATCCGCTCCAGAGTTCGTTTCAATCGAGCCAAGACCACCTCATTCAGGCGATCTCGTTTTGGCGTGTAACCCCGCCTGCTGGCTGGCCTCCGTTACACTCACCTCCTTAAACCTCACTCCCATCCGGGTCACAGCACCTATGTAACCCCGCCAGTCCTATGCCACCCAACCCGTTTCGAGCTGGGATCAAACCGGCAACCTTCCACATAGGAGTCGGTTGCTCTAACAAGGAGGCTAATGACCATGGCTCCTAGCGTCTGACGCTAGAGCACCTTTAGAGGTCAGAGGAGTGAGGTTTACCTGCACAGCACCTATTGGCTGGCCTCAGTTACACGCGGATCCGAGCGTGATTGATGAATTCACATACGCCAAACGAACCGCACTAACTGTTCAAACGAGACAGGTTTACGAGACAAACGAGACAAAGTCTAGGATTGCATCCAAAACTGCATACTTCCATACTATATAGTATGCTAAAATCAGTATGTGAGCCAAGTAGTATGTCCGAATTCAGAGAATTCGAAAAACAGTATGTGAGAAGTACCCGGATGACTTACTACTTCTGGCGAGATTCCCATCCCATGCATGCTGCGCTATCCCATAATGCCCCGCAAGTGAATTCATGAATGGGAGTAAAGCGACGCAAATTACGCAGGTATGTCACGTGACTATGTCAAAATGACGGATGTAGTAAAACCGAATTCCATTCATACTTTTCACATTCATACTGTATAGAACGTACTTTTCTAACGACCGAGTAGTACTTTTAAATTCAAATGCAGTACCTACTGAGTAGTAGGCGGTTTCGGACGCAGCCTAGGTGTGGAAGCACCCTTAGACACAAACAATGGGAGTTGAGACAATCCACAATCCAGGAAAAGAGTTCACACTTTTAGCAAGTGACGTCAATAGAACATCTCACCGACGAAAAACCAAAAGATACACAAACAAAACAAAAGACCTGGGGCCTCATGTATAAACTCTGCGTACGCACAAAAACTTTGCGTCCGCCAGGTTTCACGCTCAGAATCACTCACGTTTGGATTTACTAACGATAAACTGAACGTAGGAATGTGCGCAGCTCCACGGCAGCTTTCTGGCAGGCGTACGCACATTTTTTGTGCGTGTCTGTTTTATTTCCATTGGCGACTCCTAGAGGCAGTTGTTAAATTCCTCTCTACAAAGTGTCTGAGCCGTGCAATGGCAGCTGTATGAGACGGGTTCATCTAGCAGGTATATAAGGTTTCCATACCATACAGTTGACCAGCCAAACATTTAAGCGCAATTTGCAGCGGTCGCCTGTTTTCCCAATGTAATCTGAGCGATCTACTGCACACACATTGCTATAAAGACACCATCTGAAGATGAATTTGCATGCGTGAATCAGAAACATTTCCATTCAATAAATGTGCAAATAAAATATGATGCACAGACTTATTGATGATTCCTACTTGTCTTTCTCGTGATAAACAGTTGGCAAAATCTGATATGTAGCGGGGAAAAAAAGAAGAATGAGTTCATCAGACGCTGGATTTGAACCAAGTTCATTCTCAAACGTGTCAAAACATGTTGACATGCGTTTTACGAGCTGCGCCACTAAGACTGTTAAGGATACTGCAACATTTCACACCTATAAATCACACTATTTCTTTTCTAATTCACTCAGTGCGATGTTCAGACCCAACTGTGTTAACCGCATAAGCTAAACTATTTTTTTTCTTTTGTTGTTAATTCCAGGGAACAAACTTGCAAATAACACCGCTTTTCTCCGGTCTACCTCCGAAAGCAGCATCTCCAATTCACATTCTGTTCAAAGTTTCTCTTCTTGCTTGCTTTTGCCATTGCTTTTTCGTTGGGTTTTGCCAAATTAGAGTCATTAGCATATTCATATGGGGGCGGAGGCAGGGAGGGGTTTTGTGCTCGTGCACGTGCGCTCAGTTTCACATTCATTCAGATGTACAAAGTGAAGTTTATTCATAAACTAGTTTCGAGAGGAGCACGTGATTATGATTGAACACGGCTGGTTCTGCATTAGCATGCATGATTCACCAATCAGGCCATTCCTAACCCACTATAAAGAGCCTGGGTTTTTTCACTACAGTCATCTTCGATTTGAAGAATCCCCCCTTCAACCCCTACCTTTTCACCTTTCCCTCCATAGGGCAGCACGGTGGCCCAGTGACTAGCACTGTCGCCTCACAGCAAGAACGTCACCGGTTCTAGTCCTTCAACAGGCCGGTGGTCGTTTCTGTGTGTAGTTTGCATGTTCTACCCGTGCTTGCGTGGGTTTTCCCCGGGTTTCCTCCCACATTCCAAAAACATGCACAACAAGTAAATTGATAAATCTAAATTTGCAATTCAGGTAATCTTATAACGCAGCATATCTTGTAATAGCATTCAATTTTTAGTCATCAGCTCTTATCAAGGGGGAGTTGTCGAGATCTACCTGAGCTCAAGGCTCCCCTCTCTTCCTCCAAACGGGAGGGAGCCCAGGGCTCAAGAACCTTCGAGCTCAGGGCTCTCTCCCGGGACAGCATGCCAAACTTGCTTATAATCAATCATCAGCTAAGTGTGAACTCTTGTAAGAATATGCATGAGATTCGGCGTATGCAGTGTTTCACGCACATTTACAGCTTTGTGCGTACGCAATGTTTTAGTATGATTTCCACACAAGTCTTTGTACATGAGGCCCCTGGCCTTGAAAACACAAGGCCAAAGGAACCATTAGCACGTTACAGTGTATGCATCATCTCAGCTTAACATTTCTAAATAACCATGCATATACTTCTCTATGCTGAATTTCTGTGTTACAAAGTGTTGTAAAAATATAGCCCACAGTATTACACACTTTACTACTGTGCAGTATGGGTTAGAAACATTATAGTATGTAAATTACTAGTTCATTAATAGTTTATGGCATTCATACTAATGTAGGGACTGGTGAATGAGGGAATAGGGAGGCAATTTCAGCCAGTGTTTTTCTTTAATCCACTAAACATGCACTGGGGTCAGTGTATAAGCAAATCGCAAATAACATTTCATATCACTGCATCTCGACTGTATGCATTGGAGTTCTTTTTTGTGTTCCTGGTCTAACCTCCGCTGACTCGTGGGAAATGATTGTTCCATATGCACATGGAGATTCAGTCACCTTTTGCTGTACTTCATCTCCTCATCTCTGATAGACATTCGCAAGCTCAGACCTTGATTTTTTTTTATATAGAAGGAAACCCAATGGTGTGACTGGAAGCCTGAATATTCACTAAATTGCAGTCATTTCCAGGCTGAGTGTGTTCATTACTGCAGGTGGGCAGGTAATGCGGCTGAAGCTGAAAATGGGGATCGTTTATATGATGTATAACCGTTAGATCCTGAAATAAAGCTGACAGCATTATGAATCTTGTGCGATGCAGAAATGTTAAGAAAATTAGATGTCGGTGTGGAACGATCACTTCAGTTGAATGAGACTTTATGCATGTGTAAGTGGGGACATATGAAAAATTAACTTTTCTTTTCAAGTTTAAATGCTATAATCAAGCCCATTTTGCATTCACTGACCAAGAAAAATGTGAAAAATGACAACCCTAGAACTTTCGGATCCTATATGGATATCTGATATATGGGAATATATGCAAATTACACATCACATACAAGTTCATATTTGGATTTCATGCATATATACAAAAAAATAATAATAATAATGTGTATATATATATAGATATAGATATACATACATATATACAACAGCTCTGTCTGGATCTCGAATCTGATTGGCTGATAGACGTGATATATTTAAGTAATATCAGCATCCGTACAGCCTCTTTACCCTTTGTGTATTACTCCACCCACATACAGCCAGCAACAAGCAGAGACACTACAGTTTGACAAATATTACTGCAGTTCGGCAACAAAATATACTTTTGAGGCTTTTTGGATGGATGGATCGATAATGTAGTTGTTTTGGTTGCAACTATGCAGTTTATTTGCAAGAATAGTGCCTATTTTAAAATATTTACAATTTCTGAGAGACAGCTTGTTGGCGACAGTTGACTTTTTCTATCCGCTAGATGGCGACAGAACCGCACAATAAGCCCTTACGCTTAGAAGATATAACAGTCTGATTTCTAACAACAGCAGATCAAATCAGTAGTAGTAAGCACACCTGCCAACACTTCCGTTTTTGATGGGAGTATCCAGAATTTCAGACCAGTCTCCTGCAAACATCCTGTTTTTATTTCTTTCTAAAAAAAAAAAACTCCCGTAATTTCACCCACCCCTCTCTTTGGTACAGTCTGTTAACTAAACACCCCTGGGTTGCCAACTTTGGTACAGTACCCGGATCGAAGCGGCCGGCTTAAAACCCGCTGCATCCTATCCCGGTTTTCAACTACACCCCTGAACACCCTCTCCCTCCGGTCTCCCGGGTTTTCAGAGACATGTTGGCAGTTTAGATGATCTCTCTTTCTTTTGTTTGTTGTAGTGCTGTATTTATACCGATTTGCTCGCATATCAGGGATGTGTGTTGTGTTGGCAAATTAAAATAAGCAAAGTCTGCATGTATTTAGCTTTTTTCCTTATCGGAGCCACAACAGCAGTCTGGTAACGTTTGTGGATTCGTTGTTATTTTCAGGGTTAATTATTGTGAAATCCTGATTGCAACAGAGAAATACTGTAGACTGTATAAGAAGATTTCTCTGTAGATGGATGGCATTTCATGTCACGTTCATACTTGTAATCTTAAAGTGTGAGTAAAATCAGCAGTTTTGTCATCACTTTAGGAAAGAGTCGTTTAAACACTAGCTCTAAAGTGACGTTGGTGAATTAGTAACGGCTTCTGCTATTTTGACGTCAGCTGCAGATGTGAATCAATGGCGGAAGAAAGTAGTTCCTAATAAAAAAAGGGTCTTTAGCAACTCTCCGTATTTGTTTTTCTTATTTATATGCACGATTGTGCTATTGAACTGCAGTGCGATATGGCTGTATATCCGCACTGGTGGGACACTAAGCCTCCCACCCGTGCTGATATACAGCCTTATCGCACTGCTACTCGTGTAATATTGCTCATATATATATATATATATATATATATGTGTGTGTGTGTGTGTGTGTGTGTGTGTGTGTGTGTGTGTGTGTGTGTGTGTGTGTGTGTGTGTGTGTATCATGAAGGCGCTGCCATGTATCAGGATGATAATGCACCAATACACACAGCAAGACTGGTGACAGAGTGGTTTGATGAACATGAATGTGAAGTTGAACATTTCCTATGGCCAGCACAGTCACCATAATTAAATATTAGTGAGCTACTTAAGAGTGTTTTGGAGGAGCGAGTCAGGAAAGGTTTTCCTCCACCATCATACCTACAGTAGTGACCTGGCCACTATCCTGCAAGAAGAATGCCTCTAAATCCCTCTGGCCACTGTGCAGGACTGTGCATTCCCAAGACCAATTGATGCTGTAGTGGCCACAAAAGGATTTTTGTGGTCTAAAACCAGGTTGTTACATGCATTTAACTGAAGCATATAAAAAGCATTGAGAAAAAGTAGGAGTAAATGTGTAATTATAAGTAAATGAAGAGTAAAATTCGGAAAAAAAATAATGTCAGATTGTGAGAATTCAACACCCGATTTGGAGTTTAGAAATGAATCATAATGAATGCAATAAATCATATTTTAGAATATTAGGTTGCAGTCAATGTGCAATTCTGAGGTTTGAAAACATTGCAAATATTAGAATTATTCAGAATTATTAATCACAAAAGCAGAGAATCGAATCATGTAATTGAATGCATTGATTCCATAATTGGGAATCAGGATCAGCCCATGTAAATGCTCCGCCCTCCTCTGGAAAGCAGCTGATTTGCATTTAAAGAGACAAGCACAAAAACACCCCAATAAATCAAATAATTCAAAAAAATTTTACATCTGAAAAAAGCTTTTACATATTTTCATGAAGCAGATGCATTTAACCAAAGCAATAATGAACAGTGTTGCCAACTTTGCAATTTTGTTACTAGATTTAGCAACTTTTTATACTACGCTGGCAACTTTTTTTTAAAAAGCACCAAACAACGAATTTAGCCATTTTTAACATTCGCTTGGCTAATTTGAGCTATTTTTAAAAAGACTCAAAAGAGTAGCGGCTGCAGGCTTCACTCAGTAGAGTAAATTGCTAGCTCAGATTGTTTTTCAAAACTGTTAATTTACTGATATTTGTTAACATATATAATTGTTGGTAATTTAGGTAGAAATAAATTCCAATAGTGCTATAATTGTTGTCATTTTCACAAATGTGTTCAACAAGTGTTTGTATTACTTTTACAAATAGTCAACTCTATTTTTCATACAAATCTAAATTGACATAACATTCATTATTTTGTATACTACATAAAGACAACCTAAGCTCATTCAGAAAAGTAGCCCCGCAGACGTTTCTGGACACCGCGATTTACGTGGCCAAAGATACGTATGGCCGCATTCAGTTTTTTCGAGCGAACGCTATAGGGTGGTGTGACGCCGCTCCTTTTCTTCGCGCTCGCTGGCTGTTGAGGCTTTCCCGCTGCAACCAGTTTGTCCGCTTAGGTCGTAGTGTTACGTCCGTGGAGCGGAGGCCCGGAGGAGGAGGAGCCACACGCGGCGACGACCGGTTCGAGTCCGGGGAAGAGCGGTTCCAGAAAACAGAATCTAAAAAATAAAAGCGAACGAGTTCGTGACGGGGCGAGAATGCTTTGAAATTCGAAAACTCGGTTAAAATCGGATGAGGGCTTTTCTTTTCTGGACTGCTTTTGTAAATCGTCGCTTGGGTTTAGGGAAGGAGGAGGAGGGTGACTGAGTCGGCCGATTGGCCGGCCGCTTAGTCGATCGTTCAGTCATTCAGTCAGTCGGTCAGTCGGACAGACGGTAGCTCGACAGTGGCCTCCGGCAGTTTTTCACGTGAGAACAGCGCAGACTCAAACAGCGTGCGCTCCCAAGAGGCGTTCGAGATGCGAAAAAGTGCAGCACAGTGGCCTCTCGCGGATTCATGAAAACAAAAACTGCACAAATATGTACCTCCCGGGATGTATGTCGCGGCCTCCAGACATGTCTCCGGCGCTACGTTTACACGATGAGCCTGGGTTGCATAAAGATGTAGTTTTGAGTAATATGTTGATAAGAACCTATCTATTGTGCATCTGGATCTATGATATAGTACATGGCACCTCGGAGAGTAGAGACATAACGGGCTTACGCTTATCAGATACTATGTGATGATGTCACATATATGCAAATTAGTGTCTGACGTCATCTGGCAACATTCAGCTACTTTTCAATGGAAATAGTTGGCAACACTGTTAATAGATAATTTTTATATAGATTTATAATACATCAAATCTCCGAAAGTGCAGCAAACTTATTAAAATACCAAACATTTGTTTCAAACAAAGAAGGCATGAAAATGAAATAATTTTTCCATCTGTGAAATTTTCCTTTACATGCTCATATTTTCTGCTCACATTTGCAACAGTCTGTCCATCATTCACTGAGACGGACATATTTTCGACCGAGTTGGCCAGAATAACTCCAATATGGGCCAGAATTTATGCTGACAGTCAAACGTCTGGCTATTGTATAAGCAGCCGAAGTGAAAAGAAAGGAAGTACAGCGATGACTTGTGTATATATGATGAGTCAAACATCCTTCTCTTTATTATTACAGAATTCGCCCCCAAACTGGAGCAATAACTGTTTATATCGACACGTTTCCTATAAGGAACCAAGCCAAACATTTCCACACGTGCTTATATCGGCTCGGTAGGCATAGACAATAACCCTGGGTAAATATTTGTCAGGTTTATAACAGAGACATGAGATTAGCGGTTAATAGTTATTATGGACTGAGAGGAAATACGCCATAAACATTTTATGACTGAAGGCAGGATGAAGAAGCACAGATGATTCCTTCAGCACAGAGTTTCTTCGATATTACAGTATGCTTTTTATTTAGTGATGCTTATTTATTATTTGCAGGTTGTTTTAGGTTTTCAGTGATATTATGTACAATAATATTACATTCATTTTTACAATATACACATATAAATAGTATATTTAAAGTGACATGTACATTTCGTGTCCCTGGAGGAGCCAAATGGAACTGCAAAAATATCATTCACTCATTTTCTTGTTGGCTTAGTCCCTTTATTAATCCAGGTTGCCACAGCGGAATGAACCGACAACTTATCCAGAACATTTTTACGCAGCGGATGCCCTTCCAACCGCAATCCATCTCTGGGAAACATCCACACACACACTCATACACTACGGACAATTTAGCCTACCCAATTTACCTGTTCCACATGTCTTTGGAAAACCGGAGCACCCGGAGGAAACCCACGCGAACGCAGGGAGAACATGCAAACTCCACACAGAAACACCAATTGAGCCGAGGTTCGAACCAGCGACCCAGCAACCTTCTTGCTGTGAGGCAACAGCACTACCTACTGCGCCACTGCATCGCCATTGCAAAAATATTATGAAGGATTATTAAGTCATTCATTTTCCTTCAGTCCCTTAATTCTTCAGGGCTCACCACAGCGGAATGAACCGCCATTCCACAGTGGCGACCCCTGATTGATAAAGGGACTAAGCCGAAAAGAAAACTAATAAATAAATGTTTATTTTTTCCTATTTAAAAAAAAAATCTAAAATGCAGAAAAAATAGTTCCTTTCTATTAAAATCTTTTTAAAATCTTTAAAAAAAAAATCACTTACAAAAGACAGAATTGTAAGATATAGCCCCTTTCACACATACAGACCTTTCCGGAAAATTACCGGCAATTTTCCGGAAAGGTTGTATGTGTGAACAGGTCCTTTTTGAAAATTTGTTCTGGCTATTTTCCGGAAAGAGCAATTTGCCGGAATGCTGCGCTGTGTGAATGCAGAAGGAAGCTTGCCGTAATAAGCGCGTGCACGTCTAGAACGTGCTGACGTGAGACGTCTGCTTTAGCCAATCACAACAGTCAGACGCATTTACGTCCGCGAGGTTTGTGAGGATAAAAGCCTTTGAATATTTTTCCAGACACATGTAGCTGCTAGAAGTTAGTCAGATCACGTTTATATGTTCTTCTTAATGCCAACTGTGTAAATAATCATCGATGAGATGCTTATAATAAGCCATTGTTTGTTTACCTTCAAGCTTTGCGTGTGCCTATGAGCGCCGCACACGCACATATTATGAACATCTCGACATGCGAAAGTGATCCTGCGAAAGTTGTTCACAATATTGATCATCCACAGAGTCTGTAATTTAGTCAAATGTTTACAAATACAAGCGCAGCCGTTTAAAGCTCATTTGTGGTGAATGATGTCAGAATTTACCGGTATTTTGGAATGGATGTGTGAATGCTCTTTTCCGGAAAATTTCCGTAACGTCCTCGCCTGTGTGAACAGCGCTTTTTTGAATATACCGGTAAAGTCGTTCCGGAAATTTTCCAGATATTTACCGGTATCACTGTGTGAAAGGGACTAGAAACATGCAATTACACGTTTATTATCTGTTATTCTAAAAAAAAAAAAAATAAATAAATTTGTTAGAACTGTAAAATAAAAGGACATTATTTATTATCTCTACACTGTTAAACAGTCATGATAAACAGCACAGACCTCATTTTCTTCTTTATATCTTTCACCATTACCGTCTGTTGTTTCGCCATTTCCTTCACACTGAAAATGCAGAAGTTCCTCTGAAGCACCTTGAATCAAACACGTACACAAAAACCATCAGAAAAACCACACAAGCAGTTTCAAGTGTTTCAGTGACATGATGGAGTTTCTGCTGACCTGCTTTACACCACACATCAATATCCCTGTCTGCTTTCAGTGTTTACACTCATAGATTATCAGTGAGCACAGATATATGACTATACAACACAGCTGAGGTCTGAATCATTAGCACTCCTGTATATATTCCGCCTAATTTCTGTATCTATAAATACGCAAGATGCGAATGGCCCCTAAAAGGCGGCTATCATTTGCAATCTCCATCAGTTGATCTTCTTGCAGATCCATGCTGGATTCACCTGATTTGTTGACAAATGGGTTGCGGATTACTGGTGCAGTCCTAAAAAAAAGGTGGCGTACTATTACACCCGACCCAAATTTTAAATGAAAAACGATGAAGGTCAATGTTTCTTTGATTCATTAGCAATCTATACCTACTTAATGATTTATGTTTAGCTAATAGTGCCCCCCCCCTTATTTAATCAATTAATATTGAAAAAAGAGTCAATCAAGACAGTTACAACAATTCTAACTTTTATTTAAGTTATCTCAATAGGGCCTCAGTACATGGAAAGACAGCTTTTTAACTTACTTTCTTTACTGGCTTATTAGGAATAGGTTCCTTTAAACATTAATCAGCCATTATTTTTGATTGTCACATTCGTGCATGCTTGTTTTAAACCAAACTATTAGGAGTCTGTCTTTAGTCGCTATTATATACTAGTTGCAGGGCCGGAGTAAGCTGATCACGCCCCCCACAATCCGAAAGCAAAAACAAAATTGACCGGTTAGCAGGTCACGCTTATATAACTTAGGGCGCGGGTGGTGGGCGAGGTGTCGCGGACGCCACCCTCTCTATTCTACCTCCCTAGGTGGCCGCCTAGGTCGCTCTATGGACGCGCCGGCCCTGACTAGTAGTTACCCTTTTAAATGGTATATTGTGACACGATTTTGAGGGCGAATCAGATTCAGAGCTTTTCGCCGTTAACAAAAAAAATGATACATATATATAAGGCTGATTCATACTTCTGCGTTAAGCACATGCGTATGCTACGTCGCAGCCTGCGTGTTGATGAATAGCCCTACACCAAGGCCGTCACCGTCACTGACGCGCACCTCTCAAAAAATTTTACTACACGTCGTAACAACGCGTAGCGCAAGCTCTGTGATTGGTCGGCTTGGCAGTCATGTGAAGGAACTCCGGATGGAAAATTTTGTTTTAGGTTTACCTCATGGTTAAAGTTGTTGCACGTCCGCCGGTTCCTGCCTCAAAATGAGCGAGTTTGAGCCATTTGTACATTCAGGAAGCGTTCAGAAAAACAAAACACCAGCCAAGAAACTCGACACAGAGGAACATTAACCCCTCATTGCTGACTAGTGTTTCAGAAGTGTTGTTGCAGAGCAACAGAAACAGCGTGCAGAAGTATAAATGCACAGCTACGCGCGTTGCATGTGCTGTGGGTTACGCCGGTCACTTGACGCAGAAGTATAAACCAGGCTTAAGAAACGCAAATATAACGACAGTTACATTGGTTTTGAGTTTACATGAATTGGAGATGCAGAAAATCCAAATCCGCAGTGTCTAGTCTGTGGTGAGGTTTTAGCTAATAGCAGTCTTAACGCCCCATTCACACAGGGCTTCAGCGTCAATGCTTGACTGAAGGCGTGTCTGAAGTTGGGACTGAAGCGATCATCATAGCAGCATCAGCCAATGAAATTCAGTCAGCAATAGGCCACTGTCTAGCTGGTGCATACAGCGATCTGATTGGCTGACGCTTGCGTGAGCGCTTAAGAAAAGTTGAGCTAGTCCCAACTTTTGCAGCAAGCAACGCCTCTGAAGCGGCGCCGACGGATCCACAATGCAGTTCGGCAATGCCTAACGTCACCCATTCAAAGTGAATGGGAAGCGTTGCCGCTGACGACCCGAGTGAATGGGCCGTAAGCCTTCATATATGGTCTGTCTGGCACTTACAAACAAGACACAGCCACTTACAAGACATGCCTGTAAGGTTTTTTTTTTTATGAAAAATCGGTTCCCTGGGTACACTGCAGCATCCACTAAGAAGAAATGAAATGAAATACATGGCAGATGAACTTCATAAAAGCTCATCCATTAAATTCACATATTTTATTATTTTTTATTTTAGTTAAAAATGTAGAGTTTAATCGGAGAAAGGGGTGCACACAGCAAAAAGTTTGGGAACCACTGTTCTAGACAAAATAAAACAAAAAAGACTTTCTCTGGAAGAAAAAAAACATTACAGGAAATACTGTGAAAATTTCCTGAATCTGTTAAACATAATTTGGGAAATATTTGAAAAAGACAAAGAAATTCACAGGAGGAAAAAACTATTCACAGGAGGTCTAATAATTCTGACTTCAGCTGCATATTCAATTGTTTCTGCATTCCATCTGTCCTCCGTCATCTCACGAGGAAGTAAAGCAATGTTTATTGAGCCCAAAATAAATCCTGGCCCACACGAGTCACACCGGTCAAAGTGCGTTTGTGACGTCTTGAGGTTTCGGGAGGCTGTTTTTCTCCATTTCTTGCTGCTCCTTCTTGGAGCTCCATAAAATCTGTGGGCACCAACAACGACCCCAAATCCCCCTAATCATCCCGCTGAATGTGCTTCTAACAGCGGCGGAGGTGAAGTAAAAAATAAACGGATCCAAACAAGCATTAAACGTGCTCAAGAGAAGAGTTTTATCCCTCCAATCTGGGCTTTCTTTGGTTATGAAGCCAACCACGTGTGAGACATTATAGGGTCCGAAGCAGAGCGCAAAGACCAACAGCGTTCCCAAAGCCAATCCAATCGCTCTCAATCGTCTCCTCCGTCCAATATTTGGCAACCTCGAAAGAATCCGAATAAAGTTAATATAGCAAAAGCTGCATATTAATAAAGGAACGCAAAAGAGGACAATGAAGAGCTCCAAACGAACAGGTAAGAGGATTTCCAGTTGAGCCTCGGTGAATCCTTCATAGCAGACGTTTCTGGATGGAGGAATGGTCCCTGATGGGTTGTAATAAGGCACAATGTAGACGATGCTGAGGTGGAGGGTGGAAAACACCCACATGAAGATGCTCGCAAATACCGCATAAATAGGCCTCCTCCGTAGGGAATGCTGGATGGGGAACGCCACGCCGAGATATCGCTCGACGCTGACCGCCGTCAGGAAAAACGCACTGTTGTAGATGGTCATGTAGAAGATAAAGCCAGAGAGCGGACATAAAAAGTAGTCAATATTCCATTGCATGTTGTTGACGACTTCTTGCATCTTGAAGGGCAGGAAGATGAGGAAGAGCAGGTCTGAGATGGTGAGGTTGAGGAGGAGGATGTCAATGGGAGCCGGTTTTCTCCAGATCTTGCGGATGAGCGTGTAGAAAGCAAAGATGTTGGCTGGGAATCCGGTGATGAAGGTGATGAGGTAGACGCTGAGGCACAGGTAATAATCACAGGCCTGCATGGCTGCTGAGTTCCATACGGTCCACTGGAGAAACACCTGGAAATGTGATGCATGGTTAAAAATTGTTAGGTGTGACAATAAATTAAATTGTGTCTGCATCAACAACAGAATTATGTCTGTATTGTGTCTATATCAAAAACAAAATTGTCTGTAGTGTATGTGTTTATTTGTGAGTGTGTATGGGTGTTTCCCAGTACAGGTTTGCAGCTAAACGGGCATCCGCTGCATAAAACATGCTGGAATAGTTGGCGGTTCATCCCACTGTGGCGACCCCTGAAGGCCGCTGTGTACGCTTTTCAGATTTAAGATTTCTCTCATGAGCGCCATTCAAGCCTGTTGTTCTATGGAATAAAATCACTGTCGTGAATATTTCGTGCGTAAATAGAGAAAATTTTGTATCTGTGTCTGTTCTAATCGCAAGTTTTGGAATTGTACTCTAGTAAAATTACGAGTACATTTCGTTTTCCTTTTCACTTTCGTTTTCATTTTCGTTTTCACTGCCACTTGTATGCAATTTTTCATATTTATTGTTTTATTGATTATTTTGGTGTCACTTTTTGGCTTGTTACTGGGATTTTATGCAAGCTTGTAATTCTCTGCTATTCAACACAGGCTCATTTTGAATACGTACCACATATACATTTCTGGAGATTGCAAATTATGTAACCAGAGCCACGTAAGGCTGCATTTTGCCTTTAAAGTGCGACGACTTCAGTTTCTTTTCACGCTACCAGGTGATTGCCTACCTCCGTGTGGATGGCTTTTCCGCTGTTACCAGTTTGCCCAGTGGCTCGCCGCATATGTTGGTAGACTTGAGATGGAGAGAGGAGTTGACCACAATGTTGCGGTTCGAGTCTGGTGAAGAACAGTTCCAGAAAGCAGTTAAAACAATAACAAAAAGCAGAAAAAAAATAAATAACAGGGTGAGAATGTGGTAAGATCTGAAAATGTGGTAAAAACCAGGCAGCTGCGAGGTGTTTACTTTTTCTGGATTGCGTTTGAAAACCCTATGTTTTGGGTTTAGGGAAAGAGGAGGGTGGGTCAGTCGATCGATCAGTCAGTCAGTCAGTCAGTCAGTCAGTCAGTCGACAGCAGTCTCTGGTGGATTTACGTAAGAAGAACAGGCACAAATGGCACTTGCGAGAGAAATTTGAGATCTGAAAAAGCGTACAATGTGGCCTCTGGTAGATTTACCAAAACAAAAACTGCAAAAAATAAAAAATAAACGTAGCTCCTGGGACGTGTTTCCGACTGTTCAGAAATGTATGCAGAGGGTACGTATCCGTAACGAGCCTGGTTTGAATTTATATGTTGTTGTATATCTTGTAGCGCTATGAGTTTAAGAAAAGTGCATCATAAATAAAATGTATTATTGTTATTCCGTACATATTCATTCAGTCATTTTCCTTTGGGTTAGTCTGTTTATCAGGGGTCACCACAGCGGAATGAACCGCCAACTAGTCCTGAATATGTTTTTGTATGCAGTGGATGCTTTTCCAGTCGCAACCTATTACTACAGTTTTTCTTGTTTGCTTTGACCTGGTTAAATAAACTAGGTTCTACTTCATTTTCATTTTCACCATCCCAGCAGAGCAGAAGACTGGTCCTGCAAATGTGTAAACTCTTTCTCATTGGGTTGACACATTTTCCTCACCATTTTTTTTAAAACAGTTAACACGGATGTCATTCAAGCAGTCCAAACTCCATTGTTTTAGCTTTGGTTACCAAACATAAACCATCTATTCCTAACCATTAGACACTACCAAGATCAGTTTGAATTCACTGAAGCACCGGTTTGAAACTCCTTCACACAAATCTTCAATTAGCCATCAGTCTGCAAACCTTATAAAAACGGTGGGAGGTCTGTGTAGTTCTGTGCCAGCATGGATAGAGGAGGTCAATAGTGGCTATGTCCTATACTCCCAATAGATTTGACTGTAAATTGGTTTAAATGTGTTTTCTCTAATATTTACAGTATTTTATTACTTTTGTCTGTTTTTACAGTATTTCAGTTTTTAGCCACAGTTTGAAAATTGTCAGGAATTCAATATAAATTTAATCAAAGCATTTCTTATTCTGGATCCAATTCTTTGCAAAAAAAAGCTAATTTTACAGCCCAAATAGAAAGACAACAAATGGCATTGGCAATAGGCTACAATGACAAGCAATGGTGGTGCACTGACTTCTGCATTTTGTATTTTGTTGTCCATTGTGTAATGATTAATTGAAAGAGCTCATATACCTGTTTGCAAGTTGTGTTGTTTGAAGGTAAAACTAGCTTTTGTTGCATATGTTAAATGTTTTGACACGATATGTGCCTTTTGCAAGCAAAATGTGTAATTTTGACGATGAGTGCTGGTGTTTAGGCCTGTGTGTTAACTGTTTTGAAAAGGTGGAGATTCAGTTGACAACTGCATCCAAGCAATCGAGAAAAACTGTAATACAGCCAACTGAGTTCATCCAAATCACCTATAGCACATGTGTTTGGACTGTGGGTGAAACCGGAACACGCGGAGGAAACCCATGCCAAAATGGGCAGAACATGCAAAATCCACACAAAAACGCAATGGATGCCCTTCCAGCGGCAACCCAATACTAGGAAATTATCTACTGTACATATAACTAGACAAATATTGCCCCTTAATAGAAAAGTTCATTTCTATCTATGCATTGTACATCCCAGGACACGATCAAACAGCTCAATGTTATGATTTAAGCACTGTAAAGAAAAACAATGACTATAAAACTATTGCATATGATGACCAGGCCCAAACAGAGTCTGCACGCGAGCCGAAACATCAACACAAAGATCCTCTTAGCGTAAATATTTAGGTGAATATGATGATTTAAAAGTGCAGCCATCTTGGCTCCATTCAACATTAGCTTTAAATTGCACACAATTCCTGAAGATCATCCATCAAAACAAGCATATTAAGGCCCGACGATGACATGATGTTTCCAAAATTGGCAGTTATTACTGGAATACGACGATGCAAACATTCACTTCTTCAAAAACGATAGGAAAAACCGAGTTACACAACCAACAAAAAGTGAAAATCACGCAATAAGGGAACTCTTTTATAACTCTACACTGTAAAAAAAGGACCAAAATAGCCAGCAAAACAAAGTTAATCAGGTTTTATTTAATATTTGAAGCTATACAAATTTAATAACTTAATATTTTTAGTCAGTTTGGATTGATGATGGCCACAATTTGACAGTGTAGTCTGCTTAAAGCAATGCTATATTAAAAAAGGACGAACTCACCAACAGACCTCTTAGCTTTGCTTCAGTATTGACTCTCTCTGGCTTACTTTCCATACAGACTACAGGGTCTATCTGCTGACAACTTCCGCACCAACTGTTTGCTTTCCATTTTCAATATTGCCCGGCTGATAACAAAGGAAAATTAATAAATGAGGACTGGATCCAGCCCGGCGTGCATAGTCTCTCTCTCTCTCTCTGGAGCTCAATGTGTACATGTGAGCCAGTCTGTGCGGTGTTATCGGGATTTATACTCCTTCAGGGTGTGTGGGAGATGTGTTTAAAGATGATGGGTGTGCGCTTGCTTGCATATGTGAGTCGCTGGGAGGGCAATGGATCAGTTTGGCCTCCCTTTTCCCTTAAAACATCTGAGTCTATTGTCTATAAGCAAACCATGTGTTTACTGTCAGTATATTACCCTTAACTGAATGTGTTTTTTAAAAAGATAAGGGTGAATAACGCTGTTGCAATCTACAAGTGTTGGTGGATTTGGGTATTCCAGCTTGAAATCTTCTATGGTACAGGTACACTTTTAGAAATGAATGCATTCATGAAACGTTGCTTAATTACTCATTGTTTTTTTGTTTGTTTTTTTTTATTGTTAAAAAGTATATTGCACTACTGCAAAAAATACTAGTTGTGTGTCCCTCTTTAAGAGATTATTTTTAGAGGGATAGTTCACCCAAAAATCCAGGGAACTCCTGAGAACTATATATATATATATATATACACACACACATATTCTTTCATTCATTTTCTTGTCGGCTTAGTATATATATACATAAAATTTTTATTTTTTTTACGCCCTGGATGCCCTTTCAGCCTCAACCTGTCACTGGGATATATATATGTGTGTGTGTATATATGTGTGTGTATATATGTGTGTGTATATATGTGTGTATGTATGTGTGTGTGTGTGTGTGTGTGTGTGTGTGTGTGTGTGTGTGTGTGTATGTATATATATATATATATATATATATATATATATATATATATACACATATATATATATGTGTGTGTGTGTGTGTGTGTGTGTGTGTGTGTGTGTGTATGTATGTATGTGTGTGTGTGTGTGTGTATATGTGTGTGTATATGTGTGTATATATATATATGTGTGTGTGTGTGTGTGTGTGTGTGTGTGTGTGTGTGTGTGTGTGTGTGTGTATGTATGTATGTATGTATATATATGTATGTGTGTGTGTGTGTGTGTGTGTGTGTGTGTGTGTGTGTGTGTGTGTGTGTGTGTGTGTGTGTGTGTGTGTGTGTGTGTGTATATATATATATTCGATTTCCAATTCTAAATGTTCCATTGACTTGAAATGTTCCCAGAATGTTGGTAACACCCAAAGAGATCCATATTATGGCCCAGCCAATCATCCCACAAAGCAAAATATCTCTGGCCCACACAATCAGTTTTTGCTTGGCCCACATGCCGCAGTGAAAAATGGTACATGACTGGACCAAGTCTGTCAGTGGGTCAAGATGAGCCAAACTACATTTTCACATATTAATTATTAACAACTGGGGGCCAAATTCTACATTTTACATCTGGGCCAAGTATTGTGTGCCGCCTTAAAGACAGCGCCACCTCTGCCCAACCAGGGCCAAAGCCCACATGCGGTTTGCCAGTGCCGATCCAATATAGAATATAAAATAAAGCTCAGATTTGATAGATGAGAGAGAACCATCAAGATTTTGACACTGTTGAAGTCACTGTTGAAGCAATGCATGTGACTTCATTGTCCATATGTGAGGCGTCTTTAAGCTGCCAGCACATAAAAAGCCTTTTATATACAGTATTAAATACACTTCAATTCAATAGTTTTTATTTTGCTATATGCAAAACACACCAGCTTTTTTTACATTTGATTAAGTCTATCTTCTATATCCTATATTTACTTATATACGTAAATTACGTAAACTAATCTTATATTTACCTATATACGTAAATAATACGTAAAAACTGATAATGGAAAAATCTTTAGATTCTTTAAATGCCAGAAATGAAAATTCCTGTAAAAAATAAATAAAAATAAAAAAACACAAAATTCCTTCATGTTGTCCCAACATAAATTAAGTTAGCTTAATTGTTTTTACCAATTTAAATGAATTTAACATAAAACAACGTTCACCCCCACCACCACCACCACCAAAAGAAATGGTCACACTTTATTTTGATCGACCGTTTGTTGAATTTAATTCACGTTGCATTTACATGTCAACTTATTCTCATTAGATTATAAGTAGACTGTGAGGTTGGAGTTAGGGTTGGGGTTACTGTAGGTTGCTATCTTCTTATAGTTGGTTAAATGTCTGTTGATGGAGCGGTAACAACAGATATTAAGCAGACAGTCTACTAATCCTCAAATGTGTTGTGTCCAATCATTGCGCTACAGCAGGGGTGGCCAACCCTGTTCCTGGAGAGCCACCTTCCTGCAGATTTCAGTTGCTACTCATATCAAACACACCTGCACTAATTAATTAGGACTTGAACAAACTGTGATAATTACAGGCAGGTGTGTTTGATATGGGCAGCAACGGAAATCTGCAGGAAGGTGGCTCTCCAGGAACAGGGCTGGCCAGCCCTGCGCTACAGGATGGTAGGATACTATAAGGGAAACGGCGCATCAGTTTCAGGAAAGTCTGCATTTTGTGTGAACTTGAGCTATGTTTGATATCTGTTTTATGTGTGTTTCTTCCCCTTTGGCGTTGTTTTGCCATTTTCTGTTTACTTTTGTTAGTGTACTTTGTTTGCTGTGTAATTCTAAAAACTCCTTTTCAGGAGTTCACACTTAGATAATGCTTGACTATTTAAGCTAGTTTGGCATACTGTCCCGGGAGAGAACCCTGAGCTCGGTGATAGATGAGCCCAAGGCTCCCACCTGGTCAATAAACATTAGGAGGGATATGAGATCAGGTAGTTCTCGATAGCTTCCCAAAATAGATCACTAGCTGCGCTAGTTTGTAGTAAGTGCTTGTGACTTTAACCTTTGTTGCATAGTTTTTGAGTGTGGGAGGAAACCGGAGTACCCTGGGAAAACCCACGCGAACACGGGGAGAACATGCAAACTCCGCACAGAGAGTATCGGTTGGCTCAGCTAGTGTTGAACCAATGACCTCCTTGCTGTGGGGCAACAGTGCTAGCCACCGAGCCACCGAGCCACCGTGTCGCCCGAACTGAGGAGGAGGAAGAAGTGATGGATGGGGGGGTTTCCAAAACAAAGATGAGGAATGAAGTTTAGGCTGGATATTTCTATTGAATTTAGAGTGATCCAATTGGCTAGTTAGTGATTAGTGATAGGGATCAGCTGTAGTCAATCCTATCACGTGCTCCTCTCGAAATTAGTTTGAGAAACTTCACTGTGTGTGATCTGGCTATTATTGTGGACGGAGGAGAGGGAATAGATAAGCTCTCTCACGCGATATACATGGCGCACATGCAGCATTCTTTTCGTTAATCACACTAGGTTACGGATTTGTTTGTTTTTTGGAAAGTGAGAGCAGGTAAAATACGACCATCTATAATGACTAATGTATTAACTTCTATATTATTCTGTATATATCA
Source organism: Danio rerio (assembly GCF_049306965.1). Classification (NCBI taxonomy): domain Eukaryota; kingdom Metazoa; phylum Chordata; class Actinopteri; order Cypriniformes; family Danionidae; genus Danio; species Danio rerio. The sequence goes on from NC_133191.1 coordinate 55,441,681, forward strand.
ACGGCTGCCTTTTGCTTTTGTGTTGAACATAATTCATAAAGGTTCAGAATCACTTAAGTGTGAGTAAAAATTGAGGAAATGTTTATTTTTGGGTGAACTGTCCTTTTAAATGTGCACCATTGAGTGCAATGCATTTATACAGTGCTTCCCAATACAGTTCAGCAGTGCAGGCGAGAGCAACTTTGCAGATGTCCAATTGTCAATAAAGACGTCTCTTAGCAACCCGACTGTGACGGATAAACGATGCTGTTATTTATTCTACTGTGCACAATTATCACCGGAGGATCATTTACAGTGCTGTGTTTAACACTCCTGGCTCTGCAAACGTTTGATAAACTGCTTTTATTATATTCGTCTTTGACTGATCGGTGTATTTTATTTGCTTAAAATCGAGCATATATAGACGCCTGTGTCAATCCGCCTGGGATTGTTGCCAGTGCTGCTGTTTTTGCCAATCTTTGTTTCCTGCAAAAGCTGGAAGAGATATACTGCATTTCTACAACTGGGATTTTTTTGCAGGTTCAGTTGTATATGGAGTAAGCTGAGTGTCCTCAAATAAAAGTAGAAAGCTGTGTCATGTTTGCATGACACCACATGTTTTGTCATCTTTGCAAAATCAACATTTTCTGCAAGAGTTTCCAAAGTGGAAGCATTCAATAACTCAAGTAGAAGTCTGGAAATGATCTCTTTTTTAGGTCAAATGTATTTTTATTTTATTTTTTTGTTTCTATTTGAAATATCTAAAAAATAAACTTAATGCTTAAATCAAGAAGCATTTTCCAGATAAGCTTATTTCTTGTCTTGATTTCAGAAATAATCACCCTGATCTCACGAGTAAACATAAATATGTTATGTTTTGTCAGTTTAGTGGCTAATTCGTACGAATTTGTATGAGTTCGGTCGAACGACAATGTACGATTTTAAAACCCCACCCCTTACCGTCATTTGGCGATAAGCAAATTATACTAAATTGAGCGAATTAGATCGTACGAACTCATACGAATTAGCCACTAAATCAAAAAGGTCCGAATTGCCATGTGATTGTGTTGGAAATAATATACCAAAATTAAGTGAGTTTTTCCTTAAAACAAGCAAATTAATTTTGCTTTTCCTTTTGACATGTTTACTTTTCTTACCTCACTGAAAGATTTTCTAACCAATTACAATAATTGGAATTATTATATCGGAATCAGAATTTTTAACCATGCAAATAAGAAATTAAAATATTTAAATAAAAGTATTTACAATATAAATATTTTTATATCTTATTTGCACACCTAAACATTCTGATTCCGATGTTTTTACACAATATTAATTGTTGCAACCTATTAAATATTTTCAATTCATTTTGAAGAAAGGTTACTTTGTTAAATTACTGAGCTGAATTTTCAACATCAATGTTTAAAGACCATTCATTCATTCATTCATTCATTCATTCATTTTTCTTCAGCTGAATCAGGGGTCGTCATTCATTCCTTTTCTTTTCGGCTTAGTCCCTTTAATAATCTGGGGTCATCACAGCGGAATGAACCACCAACTTATCCAGCAAGTTTTATGCAGCGGAGACCCTTACAGCTGCAACCCATCTCTGGGAAACATCCATACACAGTCATTCACACTCATATGGACAATTTAGTTTATTCAATTAACCTATAGCGCATGTGTTTTGACTGTGGGTGAGACCGGAGCACCCGATGGAAACCTACACCAACATGGGGGGAACATGCAAACTCAACACAGAAACACCAACTGACCAACCAGGGACTTGAACCAGTGACCATTTTGCTGTGGAGCCACAGTGCTAATCACTGAGCCACCGTGCAGCCCCGTTTACAGACTACTGGTCTCATAATGTACAATAACAGGAAAAATGGTGTGTCAGTTCATTCATTCATTCATATATTCGTTTTCTTAAATTGAATAATTATTGTTAAAACTACTGTACGAATAAACAAGAATTTATGTCTGTTTTTAAATAGAGAAAATGACTTCACTGCAACCCAAAATCCCCCAAAAGTAGGAAGTGCTGGCATATTTGCATGATGTCAGCTTTTTCTGCGAGAGTTTCCAAATTGGATGTGTTTTAGTTCACTTTCCCAAAGTGGAAGCTTGGAAATGTCAACTTTTCAGGTTAAAAGAAATATACAGAATACATAATCAGTTCCTTATCAACAAGCCTTTAATGGCAATTCTAACTTCAGTCCTAATTTTACTGAAAATCACTCTTAATTAGCATGTAGACTTCCCCATCAAAATTAAAATACATTGTATTTTTCTATTTAAACTGTAATTTCAAAGAAAAAAAAAATCTCTCATTGACATTTTATGGCAAGACAAATATGTGAAGAAAATGGCACGATAAACCCTAATGTTGCCTTTACCTAAACAATTAAGTAAAGTTGACTGAACATAACGTAAAATGTAGCATTTTGGTCCTCTCACTTAAAAATATGAGTAAATTTAACGTATGTACCATTCATAAACTTAAGATTTCAAGTGTAGTGAGCTCAAAAACATAATTAATCCTTTGAACAACAATAGGTCATTTTCACAAATGTAGTCTTGAGTGTAAAATTCTGATATGTTCAATGTTAAGTGCAAGGTCTTTTGTTAATCAGAAAACAATGACTTTAGGTATAATTATTCATCATAATGTGAATAAATAGCTACTTATTTTTTGTTTAAAATGTATTTAAACATGTTTTCATAGTATAATATTACACATAGTATAATATTACACATTATTACATATATATATATATATATATATATATATATATATATATATATATATATATATATATATATCCAGTTGAAGTCATAATTAATTATTTACCCCCCTTTTGATTTATTTATTTATTTTTTATTTTTTAAATATTTCCTAAATGATGTTTAACAGAGCAAGGGAAATTACAAAGTATGTCTGATAATAATTTTTCTTCTGCTTCTTTCAACACCATTTTAAGGACAAAATTATTTGCCCCTTTAGGCTATTTTCTCGATAGTCAACAGAGCAAACCATCGTTATACAATAACTTGCCTAATTACCCTAACATGCCTAGTTAACCTAATTAACCTAGTTAAACCTTTAAATGTCACTTTAAGCTGTATTAAGTGTCCTGAAGAATATCTAGTCAAATATTATTTACTGTCATCATGGCAAAGATAAAATAAATCAGTTATTAGAGATGAGTTATTAAAACTATTATGTTTAGAAATGTGTTGAAAACAATCTCTCCTTTAAACAGAAATTGGGGAAAAAAATAAACAAGCGGTCTAATAATTCAGGGGGGCTAATAATTCTGACTTTAACTGTATATAAGTTTCTTTTTTTCTATTGAGCATAAAAGAAGATATTCTGAAGAAATTTGGAAACCTGTAACCATTGACTTCCATAGTAAGCAAAAACAAATACATTGGAAATCAATGGGTACAAGATTCCAGCATTCTTCAAAATATCTTCTTTTGAGTTCAACAGAAGAAAGGAACTTGGGACCATGAAGGGTGAGTAAATAATGACAGCCTCTTTAAGAATGGCAAAGTGAAAGTGCACTTAAACTCTTGCAATTTGGAAATTTAGAAACTCAGAAAAGCTGACTTGCCAAAATAGCGAAGCATGACATTGTGCAAATGGTGGCACTTCCTGATTACATGTAGAATGACTTGGATTTTCCATGATTTTAGCTGCTGAATTAGGAATGAACGTAAAAGACCATTTTTCCAAACGTTTGGCATAATATGATGTCATAAAAAAAAAAATTATATATATATATATATATATATATATATATATATATATATAGTGTGTGTGTGTGTGTGTGTGTGTGTGTGTGTGTGTGTATATATATATATATATATATATATATATATATATATATATATATATATATATATATATAGCGCTTAAAGGGGCTAATAATATTGGCCTTAAATTTTTGCTTTTATTCTAGCCAAGATAAAACAAATAAGACTTTCTCCAGAAGAAAATATTATCAGACATACTGTGAAAATTTCCTTGCTGTGTTAAACATCATTTGGAAAATATTTTAAAAAGAAAGAAAAATCAAAGAGGTGGCTAACAATTCTCACTTCAACAGTGATATATATATATATATATATATATATATATATATATATATATATATATATATATATATATATATATATATATATATATATATATATATATATATATATACTTGTATTGAAATCACATGAAGGTGAGAAAATTTTGAGCGCATTTACATTTTTTTTTTATGTGTGTGAATTATTTAAACTAGTAGGCAACATCACAGAAAAAAGTCAGTCATTCACCACATAATTCCACTAAATTTAAGGTTTGCTGCCGTGACATCATATTATGCCAAAACTGGAAAATTGGAAAAATCAACACAATACTGTAATCACTATCAGTCTTTTATATTCATTCTTAATTCAGCAACTCAAATCATGGAAAATCACAGTTATTGAGCATCAAATTAATCATCTCAAAATGAGGGAGTGCCACCATTTCTGCATGGCATCACATTTTCATATCTTCACTAAATCAGGTTTGTGCTTCTGAATTGCTAAATTTAAAGTTTTTAAGTGCAATTTTCCCCAAGCATTTACAAATGTCAGCATTTTACATAGAAAATGTAAAGTTCACTGTCATGTCAACACATCTTTCAGGCCTATTTTTGTTCAATGGCTAAAATGACGAAACATCTCAGTCATTCAACATGAACTCTTTAAAATCAAGCTTTTATGATGTCATATTTTCACACCTTTCAAATAAGCTTTTTTTAGAAGGATATCAGATTTATAATGTCCAAAATACTAATTTTGTCACTGTTTTGGAGCACACTAGATATCCTGAAAACAGCAGGCTGAAACTAATATCTAAATGCAAAACCAACAAGGCTTATTTTACTTCAATGGTTAAAATCCCAGTCATTCCACCTGGGCTCCAGAAAATTAAGAGAGTTGCACTTCTCAAAGTAGAAATTTGGAAAATTTAACAGGTTAAATGGAAAACAACATTCACTATTAACAATTCGTTGAGGTCTATACTTCATTCATTAGCTAAAATCAAGGGAAAACACCAATAGTATCTGGATGCAGACTTAGATTTGCAAGCTGGGACTGTATATCTTAGACAAGCAATGTCAGACACAAAACATTCAATGGAGCTAGTGACGTCACAGTGAGGGTTGGGGTAGGGGTACACATTAGAAAAGCATTACATAGCATTACATTACTCAGATTGCAACTACACAAGTCTGTATCCAAACCTCTCTTGAAAACCCAGTCATTCAGCATAGTTTGCCTCCCTAAATTTAGGACATGCCTTATTTTTATTTTCTTTGTATGTTATCATGTTTTGCCAATTGCCATCTTGACGAAGGCTTTCCGAATTGGTTAAAGTTTAAAGAAATACAGCATAAATTCATAACCAACCAGTCTTTGAAGTTTATTTTACTCCATTTATTAAAATGTTGTTCGTTCAGCCTGGATTCAGAACTTTGTAAAGTAGGAATTTCAAGTCTTCAATTGAATAGAAAATAACAAAATTTCACTTTTAACAACACTTTCAAGTCCATTACATTTTATTTATTAACTAAAATAATGGGAAAACCCGGTCATTCTCCATCAATTGTCTCCCCAAATTCAGGACATGCCAAACTCTTTCAGGTCTATACTTCATTCATTAATTAAAATCATAAAAGAACACGATCATTCAGCATCGATTGCCTCCCAAAATTCAGGACATCCCTTATTTTTTAATGAAATCAAAATTGCCACCTTGACGTTGGCTTTCCAGATTGGTTAAAGTTGTATGAACTCATAACCAACCAGTCTTTTAAGTCTATTTCCCATGATTAAATCCCAGTCTTTCACCCTGGATTCAGCACTTTTTAAAGTAGGAATTTGGAAATTTCGACTCTCCAGAATGAATTGAAACAATGAAATTTCACTTTAACAACTCTTTCAGGTCGATTATATTTAACTCATTAGTGAAATTATGGGGGAAAACCCAGTCATTCAGCATCGATTGCCTCCCCAAATTTAGGACATCCCTTATTTTTATTTTCTTTGTATGTCATCATGCTTTGCCAATTGCCATCTTGACGAAGGCTTTTCGAATTGGTTAAAGTTTAAAGAAATACTGCATAAATTCATAACCAACCAGTCTTTGAAGTTTATTTTACTCCATTTATTAAAATGTTGTTCGTTCAGCCTGGATTCAGAACTTTGTAAAGTAGGAATTTCAAGTCTTCAGCTTGAATAGAAAATAACAAAATTTCACTTTTAACAACACTTTCAGGTCCATTACATTTTATTTATTAACTAAAATAATGGAAAAACCCGGTCATTCTCCATCAATTGTCTGCCAAACTCTTTCAGGTCTATACTTCATTCATCAATTAAAATCATAGAAGAACACGATCATTCAGCATCGATTGACTCCCCAAATTCAGGACATCCCTTATTTTTTTGTGAAATCAGAATTGCCGCCTTGACGTTGGCTTTCCAGATTGGCTAAAGTTGTATGAACTCATAACCAACCAGTCTTTTAAGTCTCTTTCCCATGATTAAATCCCAGTCTTTCACCCTGGATTCAGCACTTTTTAAAGTAGGAATTTGGAAATTTCGACTCTCCAGATTGAATTGAAACAACGAAATTTCACTTTAACAACTCTTTCAGGTCGATTATATTTATCTCATTAGTTAAAATCATGGGGAAAACCCCAGTCATTCAGCATCGATTGCCTCCCCAAATTTAGGACATCCCTAATTTTTTTGTATGTCATCATGTTTTGCCAATTGCCATCTTGACGAAGGCTTTCCGAATTGGTTAAAGTTTAAAGAAATACTGCATAAATTCATAACCAACCAGTCTTTGAAGTGTATTTTACTCCATTTATTAAAATGTTGTTCGTTCAGCCTGGATTCAGAACTTTGTAAAGTAGGAATTTCAAGTCTTCAGCTTGAATAGAAAACAACAAAATTTCACTTTTAACAACACTTTCAAGTCCATTACATTTTATTTATTAACTAAAATAATGGGAAAACCCGGTCATTCTCCATCAATTGTCTCCCCAAATTCAGGACATGCCAAACTCTTTCAGGTCTATACTTCATTCATCAATTAAAATCATAGAAGAACACGATCATTCAGCATCGATTGCCTCCCAAAATTCAGGACATCCCTTATTTTTTAATGAAATCAAAATTGCCACCTTGACGTTGGCTTTCCAGATTGGTTAAAGTTGTATGAACTCATAACCAACTAGTCTTTTAAGTCTATTTCCCATGATTAAATCCCAGTCTTTCACCCTGGATTCAGCACTTTTTAAAGTAGGAATTTGGAAATTTCGACTCTCCAGAATTAATTGAAACAATGAAATTTCACTTTAACAACTCTTTCAGGTCGATTATATTTAACTCATTAGTGAAATTATGGGGGAAAACCCAGTCATTCAGCATAGTTTGCCTCCCCAAATTTAGGACATCCCTTATTTTTATTTTCTTTGTATGTCATCATGCTTTGCCAATTGCCATCTTGACGAAGGCTTTTCGAATTGGTTAAAGTTTAAAGAAATACTGCATAAATTCATAACCAACCAGTCTTTGAAGTTTATTTTACTCCATTTATTAAAATGTTGTTCGTTCAGCCTGGATTCAGAACTTTGTAAAGTAGGAATTTCAAGTCTTCAGCTTGAATAGAAAATAACAAAATTTCACTTTTAACAACACTTTCAAGTCCATTACATTTTATTTATTAACTAAAATAATGGGAAAACCCGGTCATTCTCCATTGATTGTCTGCCAAACTCTTTCAGGTCTATACTTCATTCATCAATTAAAATCATAGAAGAACACGATCATTCAGCATCGATTGACTCCCCAAATTCAGGACATCCCTTATTTTTTTGTGAAATCAGAATTGCCGCCTTGACGTTGGCTTTCCAGATTGGCTAAAGTTGTATGAACTCATAACCAACCAGTCTTTTAAGTCTCTTTCCCATGATTAAATCCCAGTCTTTCACTCTGGATTCAGCAATTTTTAAAGTAGGAATTTGGATATTTCTACTCTCCAGAATGAATTAAAACAACGAAATTTCACTTTAACAACTCTTTCAGGTCGATTATATTCAATTTATTAGTTAAAATCATGGGGGGAAACCCGAACATTCAGCATCGATTGCCTCCCCAAATTTAGGACATTCCTTATATTTTGTATGTAATCATGTTTTGCCAATTGCCATCTTGACGAAGGCTTTCCGAATTGGTTAAAGTTTAAAGAAATACTGCATAAATTCATAACCAACCAGTCTTTGAAGTTTATTTTATTCCAGTGTTTAAACTGCTATTCGTTCAGCCTCGATTCAGCACTTTTCAAAGTAGAAATTTCAAGTCTTCAGCTTGAATAGAAAATAACAAAATTTCACTTTTAACAACACTTTCAGGTCGATTATATTTAAATCTTTGGTTAAAATCATGGGGAAAACCCAGTCATTCAGCATAAACTGCCTCCCCAGTTTTAGGACATGCCTTCTTTTTTCTATGTAATCATATTTTGCCATCCTGACAAAGGCTTTCCAAATTAAAGTTAAAACAAATACTGCATTAATTCATAACCAACAACTATTTCAAGTCTATTTTATTGATGATTAAAATCACAGCCTTTTAGCTCAGATTTTTTACTTTTCAAAGTAGGAATTTGGAAAAATGAACTCTTCAGATTATATGGAAAACTCTGTCAAGCCCTTTATACTTCATTCATTAACTAAACTAATGGAAAAACCCCGTCATTCAGCACACACCCGCTGAAAAGTAGGAAACTCAGCCCTTTCACAATGACCTACATCACACATTTACTACACATGACGAGGCTGTGCTTCATAGCAGAAATCTGATTATGCAATAAGTGATTCATTTAGGGCTTTATCTCAGTAGTTCCCTAATTTAAAGTTAGCTATTTTGGGTAGGAATGACATAAAACCGAGTCAGCAAACTTGCAGTACAAGCTCATCCACAATTGAGCAACAAAAAAAAGCATAATATAATCATCACATGTCCCTAATACACTCATGAAATCACCAAAAATTTAACTTTATTAGAGATTAATAAAGTCTCAACACTGGAAGCATCCAATAAATTGTTTCAACACCAAAAGGCCTGAATGTTTACATGTCAATTGCTACTCGATTTCTGCAAAAATATATAGATCTCTTGGTAAACATACCTTTTTGTACTCCAAGCTTTACATCCACACTCCACATTTTGTCTAGTTTCCTAGGACTGCGTCTGCTCTCCATCCCGGTCTCGTTGAAAATAAATTGCCCAACTTTTTTCCAAACATCTTCTTTGTGTTTTATTCTGTCGCCTCCTCTCACTTCAGCTGCTACGTTTCCACAGGGTAAGTGGTCTGCCCTTCAGAAGAATGTGATTTGCATGCCAAAATAAGAGAGAGATGGATTATAATTTCACCGTAGAGTACAGATGAAGTTAATCACATATGTTTAAAAAAATACTGTCGTCAACAGAACGAGATGAGGAATGTGTTATGGCGAGGAAGGCATATCAAAGCTTTCCAATTGTGAATTATATTGGTAATATACAGTACAATCTACTGACGATGTTATAGATAGGGGGAAATAAGTATTGAACATGTCATCATTTTTCTGGGAAAACATATCTTTAAAGGTGCTGTTGACTTGAAGTTTTCCCTGGATGTTGGTAACAACCAAATTAATCCATATATGCAAAGAGAACAAAACTAATTCTTTTCACCCTGATGATCCCTCAGTTCCAGCTCACATCTCAGCCTGCCTGTCAGACATTTCACACTGGATGAAAGATCATCATCTTCAGCTTAAAAACAGAAATGCTTGTAGTTTCTGCCAACCCGCCTCTACATCATAACTTTTCAATCCAGATGGATGGGGCAACCATTAATGCATCCAAAACGGTGAAAAGCCTTGGAGTAACGATTGATGACCAACAAACTTTCTCTGACCACATTTCTAGAACTGCTCGATCTTGCAGATTCGTACTCTATAACATCCAAAAGGACCCTTCCTATCTGAACATGCAGCTCAACATCTTGTTCAAGCTCTTGTTCTCTCCAGACTGGACTACTGCAACTCTCTACTAGCCGGGCTTCCAGCTAACTCTATCAAACCTCTTTAGCTGCTCCAGAACGCAGCAGCACGAGTGGTCTTTAATGAACCGAAAAGAGCACATGTCACTCCACTGCTCATCCGTTTGCACTGGCTGCCAGTTGCTGCTCGCATCAATTTCAAAGCTCTGATGTTTGCTTACAAAGCGATTTCTGGCTTTGCTCCTTCTTATCTGCTCTCACTTCTGCAGATTTATGTGCCCTCCAGAAACTTGCGTTCTGTGAATGAACGTCGCCTCGTGGTTCCATCCCAAAGAGGGAAGAAATCACTTTCCCGAACTCTCGCGTTCAATCCGCCCAGTATGTGGAATGAACTCCCTAACTGCATCAGAACAGCAGAGTCACTCGCTGTCTTCAAGAAATGACTAAAAACTCAACTATTTAGTCTCCACTTCCCTTCCTAATCTGCAATTGTCTCTCTGGCTCCACCGCTAACTGTACTACAGAAAAATATATATATATAACACTAATGTTTTGCTTCTTACACTTTACATACCTGAAACTTGCCTACAGCACTTATTCATTGTTGCTCTTAGTTGTGTAAATTGCTTCCTTGTCCTCATTTATAAGTCGCTTTGGACAAAAGCGTCTGCTAAATGACTAAATGTAAATGTAAATTAGATCACAAATGAAGTTATGCATAATAAAATTAAATGACGCAGGGAAAAAGTATCAAACACATGAAGAAAGGAAGGTGCAGAAAGGCAGTAAAAGCCCAGACCGCAGCTTAAATCTCTCAGTAGTTCTTCAGCAATCTCTCTGCCCTTCCTCAGTGTAAATGAACATCAGCTAAGTAAGGGTCCATCTATCAGTCCTGTGACGGAACTAACAGTATGGGTGAGGGTTAAATGCGTGTACACCTTTTTATCACATGTGAAAGGAAATATTTTTATTTGGTAAATTGTATTTTCATTTGTTTCCAACTCCGAATTTTATTCTGACTCCAATTTATAATCATTTAAATTTAGATTCATCTAATTCAAGCTGATCAGGTTGTGATTAGGTCTCATTTAGATTGATCAACCTAATAAATCCTGATTTTCAGTTAATGGTTCATCGTTTACCCCGAAGTCGCTTAGAGTCATTATGCTGGCCAGTTTCATCTGCTCACGGACACATCCTCGTCAGTTCTGGTTCTTAGATAGAGAATATAACTATGAACTAATTTCCTTTAAGTAATAATAAGCCGCCCCATGCTTGCTCATACATAAAGTTTGATTTAGCCCCTAGATTAAATCATACTGAGATATCAACAGATCTCTAATGCTGTGCCTGTGCTCCATCCATTGAGCCAGAATGTATGACTAATCCTGGTCGTAGGCTGCGGAAACTTCAGCCTAAACAATCTACTAGATTTAAGCGGTTTCAGGACATATTAGAGTTAAACAAGAATTTCACATTTATTTGTCAGCCATTCCAATTCACATAATTAAACTAAATAAGCCAATCAAGATCGTACAACATCAATTACTCCAAGATACATTTAAGATTTAGAGATTAATACCTGACCATGTAGAAATACATTGCAGAGCTCAGAGACTTATACACTGCAACGGGGTATCCTGGCTACAGGATCCCACAGACACTTCTGCTACCTTTTGCCTAAAAACTCAATTAACCATGAATTCAAGACAGTAAAAGACTTTTGCCTGGTCATAAGTTGATGTGAAGACTATTTTCCCTGAAGTGAAGCATCTGGCAAAGATCTTATCAAAGTCAAAACCCTAATTATGTGCTATAAAGGAGATTGTAAAACATTACAGTGAAATTAGGACCTCTTTACCAATCACAGAGAGACATTTAAAATGACACCAAAGATGAATAGAGAGCCACAAGATACACCATATAAAAATCTTAGACATTCTGTGTGCAGTGGCGCAAAAAGGGGGTATGCAGTATATGCGGTGCATAGAGGCGCCAAACACTGGGTGCACCATTGTGCCAAAACTATTTTTGAAATTAATCATATTAAAAGTTTCAAATAATATATATATATATATTTTGTTAAAAATGTTTATTTAGCATTTTATACGCGTATAATATTGTATTTTATTAAATTAAAAAATCATTCCACCCCTCCCCCCATTTTTCCTACCATATACATGTTTTTATGAATTCATTATGTTTCATATTAATTCATCAGGCCTTTTGGTAACTTCTTAGCTCAAAACTATTTTAATTTTAGCTACAAACAAAGTCATAACATTTCAATTAAATAGAACATTTCACACTGTTTGTTTCTGTTTTTTTTCACACTAAACATTTGACAGTCTTTTTTATTTCACTTTTAGCAGTTTCAGTCAATTGTTCTTGCAAAGACATACCTTACACTTCTCACAGTCTGCATGTGAGAAGTAATTACAATGTTCTTTTGCCCTTTAGGACTCCCATGTCTATCATTTTGTTTTGACAAATGTAGTACAAAAAGCAAAAGCAAGGCTAGTCAAGGTGCTATAATCTTTTAGTGAGGGAAAATTAAATTGAGAAGAAATTTGGGCTGGTATGAGATGCATTTCTTTGCGACTTAACATGCTTAATGTAATTATACCTTTTACTACTTCATACTATTTCAGTTGTGTTCAGAAATGTGAAACTGTATTTTTTGAAGCATATTGATATCTTTATGAAAAAATATCTTTAATTTTTTGACGGAAATATTGTCCACATTTTATCACTTGCCTGTTATAAAATATAGTTTGATCGAAGGGGGGGCGCAAAAGTTGAAGCCGCATAACCATCAGTAAATCAGTAAAAAGCTGGACAAAGAGGGGGGCTCAGAATGCATGATCGAGCAACCTGAACAACTGGTTTCCTACAGTAGCTGATCTTCCTCTCAGATTAGACAGTTTACTGTTTTAGTGTCTGACTATTCTCAGGGTCTTGTCTCGTGTGGAGTTCCATAACAGTTCTCAGGGTTTAACATTATGGAGGGATATTTCCATCCTTACAAATATAAGCTGCTTCGGTCCAACATCTACATTATCAGGAGGATGAAGATGAAACCAGGGTGGACATTTCAGCAAGACAATGATCCAAAACACAGCCAAGGAAACTCTCAAATGCTTTCAGGGAAAGAAAGTCAAGCTGTGGAACAGCCCGGCCAACCACCTGACTCGAATCCAATAGAAAACACAAAACAAAGCTCAGATTTGATAGATTTTTAGAAGATTCACAAATGTTTTAACGGAAACAGAAAGTCGCCATTTTTCTGGCATGTTTACATTCGTTTTTAGACGATTTTAACAGAAACAATAAGATCCCTGCAGGCACAGGACGTCAACATAATGTCATATTGACGTTGTATCCCAATATACCCCAACGTCAAGGGGACGTTGGATTTTGTTTGGAAATGAAATTCGGGTTGGCCTCAGAACCCAACGTCAGGCCGACGTCAATGTCCAACCTATAATGAACCACAATTCAACCAAATATCAGCGTCTAATCATGCTCCACCTTGACGTTGTGTGGACATTCTCACTATTACATCTATCAGATGTTGGATTTTGTTCACTTTCCAACACAACCTAAAATCAACCAAGTATCATTGTAATTTGATGTCGTTATTAGATATCAAAATAACATTGTCCACGCTGGCTAGACATTGAATTTTGGTCACAGACGTCACCACCTAAATCTAACCTAAGATTGACATCTTATGATGTTGTGGGCCTGCTGGGATTTTTAAATTCATTTTTAGACGAAGCAAAAACATTTAACAGAAACAAAAAGTCGCAATTTTCTGGCATGTTTTCAGCTTTTATTTTTAGACAACGCACAAACATTTAACAGAAACAAAAAGTCACAATTTTCTGGCATGTTTCCTACATTTAATTTTAGACGACACAAACAATTAACAGAAACAAAAAGTCACAATTTTCTGGCATGTTTTCTGCATTTATTTTTAGACGACGCACAAACATTTAACAGAAACAAAAAGTTTCAATTTTCTGGCATGTTTTTTACATTTATTTTTAGTCGACACACAAACATTTAACAGTAAAGAGTTACATAAAAAAAAATCGCCATTTTCAGTCATGTTTATAGTAATTTTTAGACGAAGCTCTTACAATTAACAGAAATAAAAAATTCACATTTTCTAGCATGCATACAATTTAACAAAAACAAGTTACACCAAAAAGCTGGCACTTTTTAGACGAAGTACAAAAAAGACACCATTTAGCCCTGTTTATATTCATTTTAAGACGATGCGCTAACAATTAACAGAAACAAGTTACGCCAAAAAGAAGACGTTTTTCTGACATGTTTACATTCATTTTTTAGACAACACTAACATTTAACAGAGACAGAAAGTCACCGTTTTTCTGGCATGTTTACATTCATTTTTAGAGAACATCCTATTGTTTTAACAGAAAAGAGTTAACTACCTAAACTACATAAACTACCTGAGGGTGCATTTCTACCTGATAATGACAGTCTAACTGATCCTGAAGGAAAACTACAGCTGAGGATTTTCCGTCTGTCCCAACCAGACCCGACACATAAAGTAAAATAAGAGATATTTTTCCCATGATGGTTGGAATAACATACAAACTAAACTGATAACTACACGACTCATGAGGTACTGGTTGTTACAATTAAACAGCATCTAATGTGAGTTTGAGTATCATTTAAAAATATATTAAAGCATCACTTACAAATAAATTAAAATAATATAAGGACATCCTCTGTATTTGTTTCAGACACTTGATAATTGTACTTGGTGTTAAAATGGACTTTATTTTGATCATGTATTCTTCCATCGCGAGCATGGTATTTGCCCCACCCGCCCCGTCTTCTGATTGGCTGTGATATTTGATTGACACAGAAACTCATGTCTTGGCAAATTTGATTGTATCACATCTAGCATAACAGTGTTAGGAACAATATTAGAGTGCATTAAAAACATAACCGCTGCAGGGCCCAACTAGCTTTACCAGAAAGCCTAAGTTGAGGTAACATTGAGCGCTAAATGAAAACATTATAATACAAAAGATAAGATCAAGCCAACAGAGTGCAACATTGTGATCTAGAAGTAAAAACTCCATTTATTTCCTTCATGGATTTATTAATAATAGCTTTTAACCTCTGAAGGCAGACCTGCTGTGAATTCAGAGGTTATTAATGCTTTGCTGAAATCAAGTATTTCAGCTGATGTTGTTTAACGTTTGCATTTGTAATGAAAAAGTATAATACTTACATAAACAATTGGAGAGCTGTGGTGATTAAACTGCACCAACAGCTTATTATCTCCCCCCCACTCCAATAAAGTAAATATCTAATTGGTGTTACTGTCAACATGTTTAAATGGAGCCTATATACAGTGTAATATTAATTATATTTATATTTTGAAAAGCTATTTACATATAGAAATCTGATAAATGAAAATATATGCAAATTACTTATACGACACACACGTTTATATTTGGATTTCACATATATGAAATGTGTTATATATATATTTGTGTGTGTGTGTGTGTGTGTGTGTGTGTGTATACACATATACAACAGTGTCTGGTTCTTGAATCTGATTGGCTGATAGCATGCGATATTCCGCAAATAACAGCGCTGGAACAGCCTCTTCACCCTTGTGTATTACTCCGCCCACATACAGCAACAAGCACAGCACACTCTACAGTTTGACAAATTTTCCTGCTGTTGGACAACATAATGTACTTTTGAGGCTTTTTAGTCGAGACTAGCTGTTTAGATTGCAACTATGCAGTTTTTTTTATAGGGATAGTGCCTATTTATTATTTCTGGTCATCAGCGAGACCAAAAAAAGTGATTGTTGACGTTCTGCCACAGGATGGCGACAGAGACCGCATAATAAGTCCCTAGAGGGAGAAAAACTCTGCTTTTTGTCAGCATGAGTTTGAAACTACAGCTAATCAAATCATTATAAATCAGGTAAGAGACATTCTAAGTCGATATCTCTCTTTTGTATGTTGTAGTGCTGTATTTATACCATAGTAATCTGGTAGTGTTTGCTTCGCTGTAGGTTTTTCTGGGTTAATTATTGCGATATTCTGATTGCAACAAAGAAATAATGGGAAATCTCTGTGGACTGATGGCATTTCATCTTAAAATGTGAGCAAAAATGACCTGTTTTGTCATCACTTTAGACATTACGCTAGAGAATCATTTAAAGACTAGATCTAAAGCAGAGATGCTCAAAGTAGAGTCCATGGGCCAAAGTTGGCCCATTGTAACCTTTAATTTGGCTCACCATCCCCTGAGAATGGTGAAGAGGATTGGGGAGAATGCCTTTAACAGAGATTGTCATTTCTAACTTACCGTAACCTTTTTTTGTATGTTTGTTTTTTTACTGAGCTGTAAAAAAGCAAACTGAAATTACAAGTTTCAATTAAATGTAAATGAATCTCAGTTTTTAAAATGTAAATACTGTCACTCAACAAATAAAGGACTAAATGCATTAGACATGGACACGTTTGTTTTTATTTTACTGTAATAAGTTCACAATAAAATGTAAAAAAAAAAAAAAAAAAAAAAATATATATATATATATATATATATATATATATATATATATAAGTTAATAAAAAGAAATGTTTTCTAGTTATTTTTAAAAATTATTAAATAATTTCAGCCTACTAGCCTCAATGAAGTTTGATTTTTGGCCTGTCATAAGAAAAGTTTGAGCACCCCTGCTCTAAAGGGATGTTGGTAAAGTAGCAATGGTTGCTGCTGTTCTGATGTCAGCTGTACAGTAGATGTAAATGAATGGATTCAGAGGGTGCATAAGGGCGGCTAACGACGCATAAAGCTTTACTGGGAAGTATGTGAATTCCATTTTTTTATATTAATTTCAATGTGCTGTCAATCACTTGCCTGTTAGAAAATATAGTTGGATTAAGGGGGTTGGGGGGAGAGCAAAACTTGAACCCTCATACCCTTCAGTAAGTGTGCAGTTGTGCCCCTGAGTGCGACATGCCTCCCACCTGTGCCGATATTCAGCCATATTGCACTGCTACTAGTGTAATATTGCTCATATATATATATATATTTATATATATATATATATATATATATTTTTTTTTTTTTTTTTTTGAACATATTGCCAAAGATCTATATGGGTTTTAGGGGAAAAAAAAATTATGAAAAAACACTTTCAGAACCAGCGCTGGTAAAAAAGTGTGGCGGCTCTATTGCACTCTATATTGATAGTGGTCCATTATTCAGGTCCATTAAGCTGCTGCTGCAGTGTTGCATTAGAATTACATTCATTTGCTTTGGACTCAAAAGCATGTGCTGACAACGCTCGACTGCAGTCAGAGGAAAACTGAAAAACACTGGCCCATATGGTGTCTCCTACAAACCACAGTCTCATCATGAAGCATCCACTCAGCTTCTACAGCGTGCTGTCAGTGGAGCTCTGCGTTTTCTCCTCAGCACTTGAACAGTTCAACAAAGGGCAATAAAGAGTCGTGCGACAACACGGAAGGACCAGACGCCTTGCCACCTCCTCCAAGACGTTCTTGAAAGTTCCTCTGAGCGCCGAAGACGAGAAGTAGAAGATGAACGGATCCAGGCATGCGTTAAATGTGCTCGTGAGTAAAGCGTAAACCCTCCAGTCTGGACTCTGCCTGTTGACATATCCAACCACATGCGAGATGTTGTAGGGCATGAAACAGATAATGAAGACCAAAAGTGTGCCCAGTGCCATCCCGATCGCTCTATAACGCTTCTTAGCATTGATGCTGGGCAGATTGGAGAGGATGTGGATGAATTTGATGTAGCAGAAGCAGCAGATGAGGAACGGCGTGCAGAAAAGCACTGCAAACAGCTCTAGTCGGACCGGAAGGAGGATCTGCAGCTGTTCAGGGCTGAATTCTTCATAGCAAGTGTCTCGCGTTGACGGATCGGTGAAGTTTGGGTTGGAATGATTGTGGTATTGCATGATGTAGACGATACTGCAGTGCGCCATTGACATGATCCAAAACACAACACTGGCGATCAACGCATTTCTGGGGTTGCGTTTGAGTTTGTATTTAATAGGAAAGGCCACACCGAGGTATCGCTCGACACTGATGGCCGTCAAGTGGAAGGTGCTGTTATAGATGGTGGAGTAGAAGATGAAACCCGACAGCGGGCAGAGGAAATATGGCAGTGTCCACTTCATGTTGGCCGCCTCCACCATGCGGAAGGGCAGGAAGAAGAGGAAGACCAGGTCAGAGATGGTCAAACTGAGTAGCAGCACGTCCATCGGGGTGGAGCGCTGCCGAACCTTCTGGAAGAACGTGTAGAAAGCCAAGATGTTTGCGGGAAGGCCTGTGACCAGCGTGAAGCCGTACACACCCAACACCAGGTTACTGAGATGCACCGTCCACGCCATTTTTCGCTAAGAGGCAAGTATGGAAACCTGTGGAAAAAAGAGAAAGATTTAATTATTGGACCTAAATCCTGTACACAGCAGATCTCACAACTCAATTAGTGCAATTAGAGGGATACAAAGTTAGCATTAGCTCTACTAAAAAGATCTGGATGTCATAGACAGCAATTTTACTTTTGAAAATCATAAATCCCACGTCACAAAAACTGCCTTCTTTTATCTGAGAAATATCGCTAAGTTATGACTTATGCTATCCATCTCAGATGCAGAAATGCTAGTCCATGCTTTTATGACCTCTAGGCTGGATTACTGTAATGCTCTGTTTGCTGGCTGCCCAGCATTCTCTAGTATGAAATGCAGCTGCCAGAGTTCTTACCAGGTCTAAAAAATATGATCATATCCCCCCAATTTCATCTTCCTTACACCGGCTGCCTGTTCAGTTTTGTGTAGAATTTTAAAATATTACTTCTTACCTATAAATCTTTAAATAATCAAGCTCCTGTTTATCTAACCAACCTTCTGTCTCGCTACAATCCAACTCGCTCTTTAAGATCTCAAAACTCAGGGCTTCTGGTGGTACCTAGAATAGTAAAGTCGAGTAAAGGAGGTCGAGCCTTCTCATTTATGGCTCCTGAACTCTGGAATAGCCTTCCTGATAATGTCCTAGGCTCAGACACACTCTTTTAGTTCAAAACTAGAATAAAGACCAATCTTTTTAGCAAAGCATACACTCAGTGCATCACTTAGCGGTATGTTACATGAATGTGCTCCACACAGGTTTTTGCATTTTGTTAATCTACACTATGAATAGCAGCTCGGCTACTTATTCTCTTTATTCTCTATTTCCACCTGGGGATACTCATCCTGAGGCCCTCAGAGACTATGCAGCACCACTGATGTGATCCAAGACCAGCGACGAGATGATCCCAAATGAATGAATGAATTTTCCATTAAATGAATGAATGAATAAAAATAATTAATATTAGAGTGATTTCTGAAGGATCATGTGACTAAAGACTGGAGTAATGAAGCTGAAAATTAATCTTTAAAATCACTGGAATAAATGGTTAAATTAAATGATAAATTAATTTTGAACAGTTATTTTATAGTGCAACAACATTTCACAATTCAACAATGTGTACTGTGTTTTTGCTGAAATAAACGCAGCTTTGGTGAGCAGGAGAAACTTATTTTAAAACATTTAATAATCACACTGACCCCGAACTTTGGCCCGGTAGTGTGTTTTTATGCACAATTTGGAATATCGCATGAAGTTGCATTATGCAAAGGCCAAACTTTGCTTTAAAAAAATGTGCATAAAAACTTTTTGTCTGATAAGAAAAATATGCATACTAATATAGAAACATGTTCATCAAACAACTTCCATCACACACACTCACACACACACACACACACACACACACACACACCAATAAAGTGATTTGTGGATAAAAAGATCATGTGGATATGGGTGCAATGGGATGCATTAATGGACAAAGCAGCGTTTCCAGCACAATATCTGAAATGTCATCCAAAAAATGGAAATCGAAATATCTGAAATGTCATCCAAACTCTGTCATCACATACTGTGGTTTAGTTTACTATACATACATAAAACCTGCTATGCACAGATATTAAGAATAGAGAAAAATATAAATGTGCAATGCAAGTCATCAATTTTGGTAATTTAATAAATTAATAATTATATATATATATATATATATATATATATATATATATATATATATATATATATATATATATATATATATATATATATAGGTTAATGGATTGGGAACATCATCCGAACGTTTAACAGATTCAGGAAATTTTCACATTATGTCTGATAATATATTTTCTTCTAGAAAAAGTCTTATTTGCTTTATTTCGGCTAGAGTAAAAGCAGTTTAAAATTTTTTTTAAGTAAATTTAAGGTCAAAATTATTAGCCCCCTTAAGCAAATTTTTTCTCGATAGACTACAAAACAAACCATTGTTATACCAACACAATCTCACGGCAATTCGTAACTTTTTGATTTAGTGGCTAATTCGTATGAATTTGTACGATCTAATTCATACAATTTAGTATGATTTGCTCATCCACCAATGAAGGTTGGGTTTAGGGGTGGGGTTAGGTGCTACGCCTCCTTTTGAAAATCGAACAATTTCGTACGACTGAACTGAATATTTATGTTTTCTCGTGAGATCAGGCTGGTTATACAATGAATTGCCTAATTACCCTAACCTGACTAGTTAACCTAATTAACCTAGTTAAGCCTTTAAATGTCACTAAGCTGTAAAGTATCTTGAAAAATATCTAGTCAAATATTATTTACTGTCATCATGGCAAAGATAAAATAAATCAGTTATTAGAGATGAGTTATTAAAATTATTATGATTAGAAATGTGCTGAAACAATCTTCTCTCTGTTAAACAGAAAAAATGGGGGGAAATTGAACAGGGGGCTAATTCCGACTTCAACTGAATATATATATATATATATATATATATATATATATATATATATATATATATATATATATATATATATATATATATATATATATATATATATATATATACATACATATATATATATACATATTTCTATATTATATATATATATATATACATATACATATATACATATTTCCTCAGGAAAACATATTTCTGCAGACAGAATCTCCAGATGCACAGCCTCTGTCACCGGACACGTTCTCATTGTCACAATGTTCACCACTCTTGGGTTTTTCAAAAAAGATGGAGGAACTGGTATATGCTGGAACTAAACTTTCACACTCCATTGCCGCAAGCCCCCAGTTACCAACCAAAAAGCGGCCTGCTCCACAACCACCTATGAGCCCACCTGGAAGAGCCCTCAGATCACACCGCCAGGGCCCAAACAACAACGCCCCATCTTCAGCTGGTGAACACAAGAGCTCTCTGTGATGTGTGTCGGGGACCTGCTTAGATAACAGTGTCTTTATCAAATGTTTTCAGAACAAGCAGGAACCCAGTGTGTCTGTAGCTTTCTCTAAGCAGATATGTGTTGTGTTAAGTGACAGAAAACCAAAGACTTCATCAGGCCGTTTAGCAAATCATTCAAATCTGGTGTCTATTAAATGTAGATCTGAGACTACTATAGAAAAAACAGCTAAAACTGTTAAGTTAGCGCTTTTAAACATCAGATCGCTCAACAATAAGTCTCTTTTAGTCAATGATTTTATCAACACAAATTGCCTTGATTTTATGCTTTTAACTGAAACTTGGCTAGATGACAGTTGTAGTGCAGCAGTTCTGAATGAAGCAGCTCCTTTAAACTTTGACTTTTTGAGTGTTTGCAGAGCTAATAGGAGAGGTGGAGGCATCGCTGCCCTGTTTAAAGATGTGTATGAATGTAAACAAGTGTCATTTGGTGACTATCTGTCTTTTGAATATCTGAGTATAGCACTAAAAGGTGCTCCACGCATCTTACTAATCATTATCTACAGACCTCCAAAATATTCTCCAGCTTTTATTGAGGATTTTACAGAGCTGTTATCAATAGTAACCTCTGAATTTGATTATTTTAGTATTGCTGGGGATTTTAATATTCACATTGATAATCCAGAAATCAATGCTGTAAAAGAACTGATGACTGTTTTTAACACTTTTGATCTGACTCAGCATGTTCAAGGACCCACACAAAATCGTGGACACACTCTTGATCTACTTATAACTAAGGGTTTACACATTTCATCAACTGTTGTTAAGGATGTGGCACTATCTGATCATTTCTGTATCTTTTTTGATATATTGATCACTCCAGCTATTAAAGACAGATCTGTCTCTGTCAGAAAGAGATGCATAAATGAGAACACTAGTGAGCAGTTTATGAAGGCCATATCACTAGCACCAAGTATATCTGCAGATTCTGTTGATTCTCTCCTTGATTTGTTCAATTCTAAAATTGAGAATGTCATAAATGACATCGCTCCTGTTAAAGTCAAGAAGATGACTGGCAGGCAAAAGGGATCTTGGACAAGGTCACCGAGAGTACAAATGATGAAAAGACAGTGCAGAAAAGCTGAGCGTATGTGGAGAAAAACGAAACTAGTAGTCCATTATAACATCTATAAAGACAGTCTTCATGCCTTTAATATGGAACTAAACACTGCTAGACAGACTTTCTTTTCAAGCCTTATAAACAGCAACTTAAATAATGCTCGTACACTCTTTGCAACGATAGAGAGACTCACAAACCCCCCCAGTCAGATTCCCAGTGAGCTCCTCTCTGAAAGCAAATGTAATGAGTTTGCTCATTTCTTCACTGATAAGATTAATAATATCAGAAAGGCAATCAGCTCATCCAATCAGCCAAGTTGTGTCGATATCAAACAAGCTCAACCACAACTTAAGAAATCAGACACTATGTCTGATTTCATGGCAATTAACAGCAAAATCTTAGAAGAGACTGTGCAAGCTATGAAAACATCAACCTGCAGTCTTGACACGCTCCCCACATCATTCTTCAAAACGGTGTTTACATGTTTAGAAATGGATCTTCTAAAAGTGGTAAATGCTTCACTTCTATCAGGGATTTTTCCAACCTCACTTAAAACTGCAGTTGTTAAACCCCTCTTGAAGAAGAGCAACCTGGATAACACCCTATTGAGCAATTACAGGCCAATCTCAAATCTCCCTTTCATTGGCAAAATCATTGAAAAAGTTGTTTTTAACCAGGTCAACAAGTTCTTAAACTTCAGGGGGTGTTTAGACAATTTTCAATCGGGGTTCAGAGCACATCACAGTACAGAGAGCGCTCTTATAAAGATAATCAATGATATACGCCTAAATACAGATTCAGGTAAAATAACAGTGCTGGTATTGTTGGATCTCAGTGCTGCATTTGACACTGTCGATCACAGCATACTTCTGGATAGGCTGGAAAACTGGGTCGGACTATCTGGCACGGTCCTCAAATGGTTTAGATCTTACCTAGAAGGTAGAGGTTACCATGTCAGTATAGGTGACCATAGGTCGAGGTGGACACCCATGACGTGTGGAGTCCCACAAGGCTCGATTCTGGCACCTCTCCTGTTCAACCTTTACATACTCCCTCTAAGCCAAATAATGAGAAAGAACCAAATCTCCTACCACAGCTATGCTGATGACACTCAGATCTACCTAGCCTTACAGCCTAATGACTACAGCCCCATTGACACCCTCTGCCAATGTATTGATGAAATGAGCAATTGGATGTGCCAAAACTTTCTTCAGTTAAACAAAGAGAAAACTGAAACTATTGTGTTTGGAAACAAAGATGAGGTTCTCAAGGTAAATGCGTACCTTGACACTAAAGGTCAAACGACAAAAAATAAGGTCAAGAATCTTGGTGTGACTCTGGAGTCAGATCTGAGTTTCAACAGTCATGTCAAAGCAGTCAGTAAATCAGCATACTATCATCTCAAAAACATAGCAAGAATCAGATGCTTTGTTTCTAGTGAAGATTTAGAAAAACTTGTTCATGCTTTTATCAGCAGCAGGGTGGATTACTGTAATGGACTCCTCACTGGCCTTCCTAAAAAGACAGTCAGACAGTTGCAGCTCATCCAGAATGCTGCAGCCAGAATTCTAACCAGAACCAGAAAATCAGAGCACATCACGCCTGTCCTCAGGTCTTTACACTGGCTGCCAGTTACATTCAGAATAGATTTTAAAGTATTATTACTGGTCTATAAATCACTAAATGGCCTAGGACCTCTATACATTACAGATATGCTCACTCAATACAAACCTAACAGATCACTCAGATCTTTAGGATCATATAAACTAGAAGTTCCAAGAGTTCAGTCAAAGCAGGGTGAATCGGCTTTTAGCCACTACGCCCCTCGCTGCTGGAATCAGCTTCCAGAAATGATCAGATGTGCTCCAACATTAGGCACATTCAAATCAAGACTGAAAACACATCTGTTTAGCTGTGCCTTTACTGAATGAGCACTGTGCTGCGTCCGACAGATTGCACTATCATGTTTTTCTCTTCTTCTTCATTCTTTTATATCACATTTTACCTGTTTTTATGTTTTGTTTTGTTTTTATGCATTTTTATTATTTGTTTTTATTTTTATTTTACTTGTTTCTTTTATTCTTGTTTATGTAAAGCACTTTGAATTGCCATTGTGTATGAAATGTGCTATATAAATAAACTTGCCTTGCCTTGCCTTGCCTTGCCTATATATATATACATATATATATATATATATATATATATATATATATATATATATATATATATATATATATATATATATATATATATATATATATACATATATATATATATATATATATATACATATATATATATACATATATATATACATATATATATACATATATATATACATATATATATATATATATATATATATATATATATATATATATATATATATATATATATATATATATATATATATATATATTTATTTATTTATTTATTTTATTTTTTTTTTTTTTTTGTCAGCAAACCCCCTTGAGTGTCTTGTGCAAACACTGTAAACTGGGTCATTTATTAATAATAATGAAAGTAAAAACATGCCAAATGTGTGATTATGAGGAAGCCACACAGCTCTATATTTAACATGAAGCTGTCTCACATACGACACTCAAGAGATGTGAGATGTTGATGCTAAACAAAAAATAATCTGCAAAATGCATGGAGAAACCAGCTCTTCTGGCTATTTGTCAGCCAATAAATAATAAAGTAGCACATGTTGTAATTGTTAAGACTACATCTCCTTATAAATCGACAGATAATCTCTCAGAAGTAAAGGTACATGAGCTGTCACTGGGGTGTTACTTTTCAAAAGGTACACATTTGTACTTAAAGGGTCCATATTGGTACCTCAAAAGTATATAGTTGTAAAAAATTTAAGAGGAACATATTTGTACTTTTTAGGTACTATTATGTACCCTTGAGCTATTAATATGGACCTTCTTATAGGTATAAATTTGTACCTTTTGAAAAGGTACCACCCCAGTGACAGCTTGTGTACCTTTATTGTGTAAATATCAAGTAGTTATATTTTAAATATTCAAAGAAAAACACATAAATTAAAATTGCATGATGATATATGATAATATATTGCACGGTGAATCACCCTAACAAATTCCTGATGATTTAATGCTTGAAAATTTCTCTTTCTTTCTCTTTAGATACTCTGAAGTAGGGTAAAAACTAAATAATAATAGTTATATATACTTATATATCCATTCATTTTTCCTTTGGCTTAGTTCCTTGATTCATCATGGGACACACCCGGAGGAAACCCACGCGAAAGCAGGGCGAAAATGCAAACTCCACACAGAAACGCCAACTGACCCAGCCAAGGCTCCAATCAGTGACCCAGCGACCTTCTTGCTGTGAGACCACAGCACTACCTACTGCGCCACTGTGTCGCCCGACAATTAGTTGATTCTTATTGCATGACAAAAATCACTGGAATTATAAGTAAAGATGATGCTCCATATGAATATGAATATTTTGTAAAATTATTTACTGCAAAGAAATCAAAATTCCTTTTTGATTAGTGATGTACATTGCGAAGAGCTTAATTTAGACACCATAAATGGTGATTTTCTCAATATTTAGTTTTCTTTAAAGCCTCAGATTCACAGAAAGTCACATTTTGGCCAAATAATGTCCTACCAACAAACTATAAACGGATGGAAATCTTATTTATTCAGCTTTCAGGTAATGTGCAAATCTCACTTTCAAAAAAAGCACATTTGTGATGATGGTTTTGTTCTCCAGGGCTCACGTTTATATTTGGTAATACTTTATTTTGATGGTCCATTTGAGTATTAGTAGACTGTCTGCTTATTATTTGTTGAAACTGCTCCTTCAACAGACATTTAACTGACCATAAGAAACTTTTCAAATACATTTAAACTTGCAATATATCTTAAATTTACCAAATAGACAATCAAAATAAAGTTTGACCATATATATATATATATACACACACACACACACACAATTTCTTTATAATTTACAAGTTATTTATAATCAATTTCTACACCATGTTTGTTTTTCAGTCTACAATATCAAAAACTAAAAAGTAGAAGCAGAATTCATACCTGAAGTCAGTCCACCAGCACAAAGTCAGATGTGAATATGTCCCTGTCTGTCTGTAATATAATGCTTATAACACGCTCATTGTGACACACACAGACTTATAATGACACAACAGGAAGGAAGCAATAGACGCTTCCTGTTAAGCACCAAACAAGTATAATCATTATACCCTAACAATACAGTAGGTGTTGGAGAATACAACAATTCTCAGTGATATCAGTAGTGGGATGCTTTTTGACTGTTATAAAATAGTTAAATTTTATTTTAAATGTACCCAACCCCTCATTTTTTTTTGTTTTTTCTTACCTCTATAAAATAAAGTTGAAAAGTATTATTTTAGCAAATACTTAAAAAAATATATATAATTATAAAAAATTATAATTTATAATATAATTATAATTATAATTAATAAATTATAATAATTTGAAAAAATAATAATTTAATAATACAATTTTAATTTTAATTATATATATATATAATTTATTATATATTAATTATTATTATATATATATAATTGGTTTCTGAGCTTAAAACTCCTCCAGACTGTTTTTCGTTACATGATATAGAGCAGTGGTTCTCAAACTGTGGTACGTGTACCACTAGTGGTACGCAGTCTTCCTTCTAGTGGTACGTGGAGGAATGAAATATGTCATGTACATGCTACACACATTTCAAAATGTATCAAAAATTATGTATATAATATGCCATATATGACATAAAGCCTATGGTTCTGAGGTAATCTGCCACGTTTTTTAACTGTGCAGAGTTGTAGCTGCTTTACTGAACCTACTATGCTACTGTATTTCAATACTGCTCATTTTGGTGGTACTTGGAGAGACCTTTTTTTTTTGAGGTGGTACTTGATAAAAAAAGTTTGAGAGCCACTGATATAGAGCATTTGTTTTACAGTTTATGAGTTTTATTTACTCCAAACCTAATTATTCTTCATTATTATTGCTATACTTTTAGTTTTCATATGTTTCCCAACCTAATAAATGGCAATAAAGGAACCAGAGGTTGCGATGGATGAATTATCAGATGTCTAATTTAAGCAGAAGGCGAGCGTGAGACGTGTCTGGACGCTCCATTGCTTCGCTTATTTCCTCTTGTGCAAAACTCAATAGGATTGTACAATAGAGGGCAACACGGGCTTGTGTAATACTGTACAGTGAAACATTTCACTCTTTCAATATAGCTTACTAGTGCTTTCACTTTTGTCTGGAAGTCTTTTCAGGACACATTAAGTGTTTATATTCATGTATGTAAATCACTAAGCAATCGCATTCCCCCCAAGGCCTAGACTTTGACTGTGTTCAGCCTGACGGATGAAAGAACTGACTATCAAACTCAAGAAATAGTTGGACGGGTCATTATTTACTCACCCTGATGTTGTTCCAGTCCCATATAGTGTTTGTTCTTTGGTATAAAATAAAGGAGATGTTTGGCAGAATGTTCGTCTATGAAAGGAAATGAGGACTGAAGCCTTAAAGCGACAGCAACACACCATAAATGAATCATAAACGCGGTTTATATAACTCCTGCTCCACATTTCAGATCTTCTCAACTTATATGACGGTGTTATGTAAGGAGCAGAGCCTTATTTAAGTTAATATTCACTTAGCCATCATAATGTGTCAGAACGAGGTACGTACACAGCCATATCACCCTGCAGCTCACTGTTACTCACTGAAGCTAAGCAGGGCTGAGCCTGATCAGTATCTGGATGGGAGACCACATGGGAAAACTTGGTTGCTGTTGGAAGTGGTGTTAGTGAGGCCAGCAGGGGGCGCTCATGTGGGTCCTAACGCCTCAGTAAAAGTGAAGGGGACACCATACTGTCAGTGGGCATGTCTTTCAGATAGGAGTTAAAGAGACATCTGGGGGGGGGGGTGTGCAAAGTGAAGAAGGGGGGGGTTGCACAAAGTGAAGTTTGGCTATGAAAGGGAGGGGGGAAGCGGGAATGAATATGGTTGCGTGTCGGGTTTGGTGCACATGGGGACTAAACCAACAACCCGAGGGAGACAGAACAATACGGGAGAAGGGCGGGAGATGGGTCTGAAATACGGGTGACTCCTGGGAAAAACGGGAGTGTTGGCAGATATTGGTGTAACCCTGGTGTCCTGGCCAAATTCCCCCTCTGCCCATAACCATACCATTTAACATTCGGATCATAAGGTCCGGGAGATTTTACTCGGGGATGCACGCGAATTGAATAACATGAGGTGGGTGGGGGGGTGCTCAAAGTGAAGAGCGTGGGGGGGTGGGAGATTTGTACGCGAAGCGAAAGGGAGGGGGTTGGGTGGTGGGTCTGGGGTGCGCAAAACGAATAGCGGGGGTCGGTGTGGGGGGGTGTTTGGTGCGCATGGGGACTGAACCAAACAGCCGGGGGGTCGGGGGGGGATTCCAGGAGTTTTACAGGAGACAGAACAATATGGGAAAAGGGCAGGAGATGGGTCTGAAATAAGGGTGACTCCTGGGAAAAACGGGAGGGTTGGCAGATATTGGTGTAACCCCAGTGTCCTGGCTAAATTCCCCCTCGGCCTTTAACTATACCGGCTAACATTCGGATCATAAGGTCCGGGAGATTTTACTCGGGGATGCACGCGAATTGAATAACATGAGGTGGGTGGGGTGGTGCTCAAAGTGAAGAGCGTAGGGGTTGTACGCGAAGCGAAAGGGAGGAGGTTGGGTGGTAGGTCAGGGGTCCGCAAAACGAATAGCGGGGGTCGGTGTGGGATGGGTGTTTGGTGCGCATGGGGACTGAACCAAACAGCCGGGGGGTCGGGGGGGATTCCAGGAGTTTTACGGGAGACAGAACAATATGGGAAAAGGGCAGGAGGTGGGTCTGAAATAAGGGTGACTCCTGGGAAAAACGGGAGGGTTGGCAGATATTGGTGTAACCCCAGTGTCCTGGCTAAATTCCCCCTCGGCCTTTAACTATACCGGCTAACATTCGGATCATAAGGTCCGGGAGATTTTACTCGGGGATGCACGCGAATTGAATAACATGAGGTGGGTGGGGTGGTGCTCAAAGTGAAGAGCGTAGGGGTTGTACGCGAAGCGAAAGGGAGGAGGTTGGGTGGTAGGTCAGGGGTCCGCAAAACGAATAGCGGGGGTCGGTGTGGGATGGGTGTTTGGTGCGCATGGGGACTGAACCAAACAGCCGGGGGGTCGGGGGGGGATTCCAGGAGTTTTACGGGAGACAGAACAATATGGGAAAAGGGCAGGAGGTGGGTCTGAAATAAGGGTGACTCCTGGGAAAAACGGGAGGGTTGGCAGATATTGGTGTAACCCCAGTGTCCTGGCTAAATTCCCCCTCGGCCTTTAACTATACCGGCTAACATTCGGATCATAAGGTCCGGGAGATTTTACTCGGGGATGCACGCGAATTGAATAGCATGAGGTGGGTGGGGGGGTGTGGGAGGTGCTCGAAGTGAAGAGCAGGGGGGGGGAGGGTTGTATGCGAAGCGAAAGGGAGGGGGTTGGGTGGTGGGTCTGGGGTGCGCAAAACAAATAGCAGGGGTCGGTGTGAGGGGGTGGTGGGGATGCACGCTAAGTGAAGAGCGGGAGGCGGGGGGAGGGTGTCCGCCGAACTGAAAAGCAGGTATGAAGATGGTTGCGCATTGGGTTCGGTGCGCATGGGGAACTCAGTGGAAACAGGCCATAAGTGAAAAAGCACAACCCTGTTAGACCATGTGCCAGGGGGCAGAGCGTATTTTCACATGTTTAAAATAGACTTTGCACCTAGGTCAATAAAATAGAGCCTTGTGTCTCCAGATGATGTCATCGCAGGTCCGGCAAGTTTCCTTGACTCCGCCCCCTTCTCCTATTAAATGTAACCCCAAACCATGGTTTTTCCTTCACCAAATTTGACTGATTCTGTAGGAATCTTGGGTCCATGTTGGTTTCAGTAGGTCTTCTCCAGTATTTGTGATGATTGGGATGCAGTTCAACAGATGATTCAGCAGAAAAATCCACCTTCTGCCACTTTTCCAAATGATCAACTAGAAGTCTTATTATTTCTTGCTCTTACAACTGAGATCGAAGACAAGACTGTGAAGCAGTATACAAGTGACATGTCTCGTGTATTCTAAAGCTTTTGCTCATTGCATGTTTAATGCAATATTTGTTTTGAATAAACTGTAAGTCTACTTTGCATAGAAACGTAAGTGTTTTGATTGCGCAAGAACAATCATATCATGAAATTTTCTCCTTTTCTTCTTGTTTTTATCCTCGGAAGAAAAATCATCCCGCGGGTTTGCTTGAAATGTCAGGATGTTCATCCCTCAGAGCTTCTCCGCAGATCTTTGAGTTTGTGTAAGCGACTCTCTGTTTTTTTTTGAGTTTGTGTAAGTGACGAGACGCCCGGAAGAAGCACTTCTTCACGTCACGCTGACAGGCAGGAAAACGCCGCCGAGAGGCTCTTCAGGGTTTTTTGTTGTTTTTTCCCTCTTCAGAGCCGCAGGTGAAGGTGAGAGGAAGTTAAATGTGTCAGGCTCATCATGTCACCGCCTGCAGTTTAATCAGAGACAGTGGCAATCAACACCGCCTCCTCTGACATTTCAGCACAAACTGAAAGATGAATCTATGTGATAATTAGACTGGCCTGTTCCGCGGCTCGCCCTATAATTACCCGGAAATCTGCTGCCGTGTGCGAGTCGAGCGGGACGGTGTTTATCAAAAACACACGGCATTCACTGACTGCTGATTGATCCTGTGATTGTGCATCAGCAAAACCGCCTCATCAATCCTCACATCAGCAATACTGAGTGACGGACACCTGACTGGACACTTTTAGAGATGCTCCATGAAGTAAAATTAGGACTAGTGAATCATACATAAGGGCAGCACGATGGCTCAGTGGTTAGCACTGCCGCCTCACAGCAAGAAGGTCGCTGGTTCGAGTCCCAGCTGGGTCAGTTGGCATTTCTGTGTGGAGTTTGCATGTTCTCCCCGTGTTGGTGTGGGTTTCCTCTGGTTGCTCTGGTTTCCCCCAGTCCAAACACATCCGTTATAGTGGAATTACCAACATACATCAAACATGACGTCACACAGGTTCCTGGTTGCAAAAGGAGGCCACCCAGGTGAAAAAAAATTAAATAAATGCAATTAAAATACACTTAAATACCGCAAATACATTTTTAGTACATTGTTATTTTTTCGATCTGTTAAGGGCTGTCTCATCCCTGTATGAACAGAGTAGGAGTCTGGTTCGCATTGCTGGCAATAAGTCAGATTTGTTTCCAGTGCATGTCGGACTTCGGCAGGGCTGCCCCTTGTCACCAATTCTATTCATAATTTTTATGGACAGAATTTCAAGGTGCAGCCTTGGGCTGGAGGGGATCCGGTTTGGGGAACACAGAATTTCATCTCTGTTATTCGCAGATGATGTTGTTCTGTTGGCTTCGTCAGACATGGACCTTCAGCATGCACTGGGGCGGTTTGCTGCCGAGTGTGATGCCTCTGGGATGAGAATCAGCACCTCCGAGTCCGATGCCATGGTGCTCCACCGGAAAAGGTGGTTTGCCATCTCCAGGTTGGAGGAAAGTCCTTACCCCAGATGGAGGAGTTTAAGTATCTCGGGGTTTTGTTCACGAGTGAGGGAAGGATGGAACGAGAGATCGACAGGTGGATTGGTGCAGCGGCAGCAATAATGCGGTCGATGTATCGGTCCGTTGTGGTGAAGAAGGAGCTGAGCCGACAGACAAAGCTCTCGATATACCGGTCAATCTACGTTCCTACTCTCACCTATGATCATGAGCTTTGGATCATGACCGAAAGGACAAGATCTCGGATACAAGCGGCCGAAATGAGTTTCCTTCGAAGGGTGGCAGGGCGCACTTTTATGGATAAGGTGATGAGCTCTGACACCCGGGAGGAGCTCGGAGTAGAGTCGCTGATCCTCCACATCGAGAGAAATCAGCTAAGGTGGCTCGGCCATCTGTTTCGGATGCCTCCTGGACGCCTACCTAGGGAGGTGTTCCAGGCATGTCCCATCGGGAGGCGGCCTCGGGGAAGACCCAGGACACGCTGGAGGGACTATGTCTCTCGGCTGGCCTGGGAACGCCTCGGGATCCCCCCGGTGGAGCTGGAGGAAGTGTCTGGGGAGAGGGAAGTCTGGGGTTCTGTCCTAAGACTGCTGCCCCCGCGACCCGGCCCTGGAAAAGCGGCAGAAGATGAATGAATGAATGAATGAATGAATGTTATTTTTTTGTGTCAAATAAAAATTTGATGGTTTTACACTATAAATATTCTAATTAAAAGTATGTTTATACTTCAGTAGGACTTAAGTACACTTGACAAAAGTATACTAAGTACCAGTAATACTTAAATAAATTTTTTGTGTACTACAATAAAGTACACTACAGAAAAAACATCCAGTTTTATTAGTGTTTTTCAAAAGCGTGCTTTAAATGCTTTAAACATTAGTTGATTTCTAGTACACTGTTTACATACTAATCCTAAGTTTAAAATAAGTTAATTTATAAAAAAATCTATTAGTAATGTATTGTAGTAGAAGTACATTTTCCCAAAAGTTGTACTTAAGTACACTTAATGTGAATGCATTATTATCACTAACACTTAAATTGATTTTGAGTGTGGTAATTTTAAGTTTACATTAAATTGACTTTATTAAAAATCTATTAGTAATGTATTGTAGTAGAAGTACATTTTCCCAAAATACTTTGAATACAGTATTTAGCACACTTTTTTTACAATTTATATGTTCTTTTAATATATTACTATTATACTTTAAATTAGTCATAAATATATTTAAATGTTTAAAAGTAGGGTTCAAGTGTATTTATACTTGTGACTAAATATATTTTTTTAAATACAGATATAGTTTGTTAAAAGCACATTTTATTTCAATTTCAGGGTGTCTTAAAATAGCACAGTTGAGTGCACTTAGATGGTATTAAGTTTATCTTAACATATACTTAATACTATCTTTTAGTACATTAAGTACAAAATTAGTGTGTGAAAATAGAGCACTTTTAGTACATTACTGAAAAAGTATAATTAGTGTACTTAAAGTGTATTTTAGCACACTGCTTTCACATTTTGTATATTCTTTTAATATATTACTATTGTGCTTTAAGCTATTCTTAAATATATTTATGAATGTTTAAATTGGGGTTCAAGTGTATTTCTAGTTGTAACTAAATATATATATACATTTTAGTTCAATTTCAGGGTGTCTCAAAATGGCACAGTTAAGTACACTTAGATGGTATTAAGTTTATCTTAACATATACTTAATACTATCTTTTAGTACATTAAGAACAAAATTAGTGTGTGAAAATAGAGCACTTTTAGTACAGTACTGAAAAGTGTACTAAGTATACTTAAATAAAGTGCATTTTAGTGCACTTTTTTTTTTTTTTACCTGGGCAGTTGCATTAGCAAACATGTATATTTGTGCAGCAGGATGCCAAAATCGAAAGTCCAAAAATAGAAAACTTAAATTTAACCGAACACCACACTGCTTTTAATGCCAACCGCAGACATCTTTGGCGAAACGGGAGCTGAATGGAGTGAGGACCTAATTAAAAATGCTGGACTCTGCAGTTCTCATGTTATATCAGGCAAGTTCACGCTATGCTGAATCATACACATTACTCGCTTTTGATTGCAGCAATGATTTCAGCAAAAACAGTTAAATATGGCGAATTAAACTGCCGACACTGAATGTTTAGAATTAAATATAAAAATGTACATTCACATACCCTGCCGTACAGCTGCAGTTTGCTGTCAGAATGCAGTTGTTTTGCTTGTTGATGATTACCCAGGCCTTGTACAGCTCCGTCTTCTTTCCTTGTCTTTGGCTAGGCAGAACCTCGGTTTTTAGCATTACAAAGTTTTGAATCTGGTCATCATTGAACATTGTTTCTTGCACATGACCACACAGAACAACATTGTTGGCATCCAGAGACTTGCAGGCCTTTAACTTCTCTCTTATAAAATCACTTGGAGCTTTAATGAGATTGTATATTTGGGGCTGGATGCTTGGCCATTTCATCTTATCCAATATCCATTTGAAGGGCGCTATCGCAAAATGGACCAATCAGACGAACGCCGCTCACTTTAATGGTAATTTTGCCGAATCACTGTGCTTATGACTGGGTGAAGAGCTGTTATAATATGTTGAAAGCATTATGTAAATAATATATAATCAATATAACTCATTTCTAAGACAACAACAAATTATGTACCACATTGGATGTCAGTCCCTCGCTGTAAATGCTAGCGCTTCCGTTTTTTTTGTCTTCTCCCACTGTTTAAGCAAAAAGGGAAGATCATTTTCATGCAAAAGCAAAAACATTTAACTTAGAGTGTTTGAAATTATTGCATTCATTCATTCATTTTCTTTTCAGCTTAGTCTCTTTATTAATTCGGGGTCGCCACAGCAGAATGAACCACCAACTTATCCAGCAAGTTTTTTTTTTTTATGCAGCAGATGCTCTTCCAGCCGCAACCCATCTCTGAGAAACATTCACACACACACTCATACAATACGGACAATTTAGCTTACCCAATTCACCTGTACCACATGTATTTGGACTGTGGGGGAAAACGAAGCACCCGGAGGAAACCCATGCAAAGGCAGGGAGAACATGCAAACTCCACACAGAAACGCCAACTGAACCGAGGTTCGAACCAGCGACCTTCTTGCTGTGAGGCGACAGCACTACCTACTGCGCCACTGCCTCACCTTAGAAATTATTGCAAATTTATTAAAAATAAAAAAGCTGACAAATCACTTGCAGGTACGTTCCTGGAAAGGTCTGTATGTGTGAAAGTGGCTATGACCTTAGAGAACATTACCGGCAATTTTTCGGGAAAGGTCTGGATGTGTGAACAGGCCCTTTTTGAAAACACTGGTAAATTCGTTCTGGCTATTTCTCGGAGAGAAGTTGTAACATTACCGGTAATTTGCTGGAATGCTGCGCTGTGTGTGAAGACTGCCGGAAAGAGTGCATTCACATCTAGAACACGCTGACGTAAGACGTCTACTCCAGCCAATCAGAACACTCAGACACATCCACATGCGCGCTGTTTATGAAAATGAAAGCCTTTCAACATTTTTCCACACACATTTAGCTGCTAGATGTTAGTCAGATAACATTTCTATGTTCTTTTTTTTAATGCCGACTGTGGAAACAATCGATGAAATGCTTAT